>NC_085090.1:7698317-7705817 GCF_963422355.1 Corticium candelabrum
AATATCAAATATAAAATAATTATTAAATGTACACAAATGTAAATAAATTGATATTAATTAAATACAAAAATATAAAATAAATTAAATATTAAATGTATACAAATGTAACTAAATTGCTATTAAACACAAAATATAAAATAAATTAATTAAATCTAAAATATAAAATAATTAATAAATTAATATTAAATACAAAAAAATATAAAATAAATTAATTAAATATGAAATATAAAATAATTTTAATAAATTAATATTAAATACAAAAAATATAAAATAAATAAACTAAATATAAAATATAAAATAATAAATAAATTAATATTAAATATATAAAAAATATAAAATATATCAAATATTGAATATAAAATATAAATAATTAAATATTAAATTTTGTTGCATACTTGCATCACAATAATCTCCCGTAAATCCGATGGAACACAAGCAAGATCCATCCACCTTGTTGCATGTACCAAACTCACACAGACAGTCTTCCTGACAATCGATTCCCCATTTGCCAGTGAGACAAGCTGGAAGCAACACGACAAAGTCACATCACACATTCTTGTGGTGTAATAAAATATATTAGTTATTTATTAAATTTTATATTATTTATTTATTATTTATTATATAATTTATTTAGTTATTATTTATTATATAATTTATTTATTATTTATTTATTATTTATTGCCGTGCTCAACCAGATCAGTCTGGTTCGTAAGGTCTCTTGTAAGCACTAAAGGCAAACCCTGCCTCAGAGGTGCTTAGACTTATTTTATTAATTATTTATTTATTTTATATTTATTTATATTAATGTATTATTAATTAATGTACTACTAATTATTATTTCTTTAATAATTTTTTTTATTATTAATTAATTAATTATTTATTTTATATTTATTTTATTTATTATTTATACATGTATGTATTATTAATTAATGTACTATCAATTATTATTATTTCTTTATTAAGAATTTTTATTGTTAATTAATTAATTAATTATTATTTCTTTATTTATTATTCATTTAACTATTTACTATTTATTTGTTTAATTAATTAATTTTTTTATGGTACACAACAACTTTATTGATATCAATAGCCTTAACTACAACAATACTGGCAACACACTGCTACAACAACTGTGATTAAAAGAAACTACGTCAAGTAAAATTATTACTTGTGTATTTATTATTAATTAATTAAGAATTTTTTAATGTCTGCCTACATGCCTGCCTGTCTGTCCGTTTGTCTGTCTGTCTATCTGTCTGTCTATCTGTCTGTCTATCTGTCTGTCTATCTGTCTGTCTGTCTGCCTACATGCCTGCCTGTCTGTCTGTTTGTCTGTCTGTCTGTCTGTCTACATGCCTATCTGTCTGTCTGTCTGTCTGTCTGTCTACATGCCTGTCTGTCTGTCTGTCTGTCTGTCTGTCTATCTATTTACTCTACATCTTGTCTACCCAACAATACATACAATAATAAAAAATAAATAAATAAATTTATTTATGACTATCATCATTGTTTTTATTGTTACTGTTCAACTCAGACTACAGTAACTGATGCAGGTAATAGTTGAATGTAAATTCATGTCTGGGTAGAATGTCTTACGTGTGGTACAGTCCGTTCCTGACCATCCGGCAAGGCAGTGACAGACTCCATTCTCTGGATTACAGAACCCGTGTGGGTTGGATGCATCACAGCCAACGCATCTCTTGGTGCAGCCGTCTCCCCAAAAGCCATTCGGACACGTCTGATCGCAGCTGTCTAACACACACAAATGAAACGGATCAGATACGATAATAACTGTACTGTTAGGTTGTCTCAGTTGGTCAGACTTTGTTTAGAAAATTTTTCCTTGTTTGTTGTTGTTGTTGTTGTTGTTGTTGTTGTTTGACTATTTGTCTGTCTGTTTGCAAGTATGTTTGTATATCTGTCTGCATGTGTTTGTCTACTTGCCTGCCTGCCTGTCTGCCTAAATGTCTGCTTGTCTGTCTATTTGTCTGTCTATTTGTCTGTCTAACATGCCTGTCTGTCTGTCTGTCTGTCTGTCTGCATGCCTGTGTGTCTGGCTGCCAGTCTGTCTGGCTGTCTGTCTGCATGCCTGTCTGTGTGTCTGTCTGTCTACATGCTTGTCTGTCTGCCTGTCTGCCTACATGCCTCTCTGTCTGTCTAATTGTCTGTCTGCCTGCCTGTCTGTCTGTGTCTGTCTGTCTGCCTGCCAGTCTGTCTGTCGGTCTGCCTGCCGGTCTGTCTGCCGGTCTGTCTGCCGGTCTGTCTGCCGGTCTGTCTGTCTGCATGGCTGTCTATCTGTCTGTCTACATGCCTGCCTGCCTGTCTGCCTGTCTACATGCCTGCCTGCCTGCCTGTCTGTCTGTCTGTCTACATGCCTGCCTGCCTGCCTGTCTGTCTGTCTACATGTCTGTCTGTCTGTCTGTCTGTCTACATGCCTGCCTATCTGTCTGTCTGTCTACATGCCTGCCTATCTGTCTGTCTGTCTACATGCCTGTCTGTCTGGCTGTCTGTCTGTCTGTCTGTCTGTCTACATGTCTGTCTGTCTGTCTGTCTGTCTGTCTGCCAATACATATATTTTCAAAGAACAACACTATTACATTCTAGTCTGGCCCAAACGGCTGATGCCATAATTTAACTGTCTGTCTGTCTGTCTGTCTACATGTCTGTCTGTCTGCCTGCCTGCCTGCCTGTCTGTCTGCATGCCTGTCTGTCTGTCTGTCTGCATGCCTGTCTGTCTGTCTACATGCCTGCCTGTCTGTCTGTCTGTCTGTCTACATGCCTGCCTGTCTGTCTGTCTACATGCCTGCCTGCCTGTCTGTCTACATGCCTGCCTGTCTGTCTGTCTGTCTGTCTACATGCCTGCCTGTCTGTCTGTCTACATGTCTGTCTGTCTGTCTGTCTGTCTACATGCCTGCCTATCTGTCTGTCTGTCTACATGCCTGTCTGTCTGGCTGGCTGTCTACATGTCTGTCTGTCTGTCTGTCTGTCTACAGGATCATTTATTTCTTACAATCACACTATCATACATCACAGCAGAAACTACTCGACTAAAGCTAAATCTGTCTACATGTCTGTCTGTCTGTCTGTCTGTCTGTCTGCCAATACATATATTTTCAAAGAACAACACTATTACATTCTAGTCTGGCCCAAACGGCTGACGCCATAATTTAACTGTCTGTCTGTCTGTCTGTCTACATGTCTGTCTGTCTGCCTGCCTGCCTGCCTGTCTGTCTGCATGCCTGTCTGTCTGTCTGTCTGCATGCCTGTCTGTCTGTCTACATGCCTGCCTGTCTGTCTGTCTGTCTGTCTACATGCCTGCCTGTCTGTCTGTCTACATGCCTGCCTGCCTGTCTGTCTACATGCCTGCCTGTCTGTCTGTCTGTCTGTCTACATGCCTGCCTGTCTGTCTGTCTACATGTCTGTCTGTCTGTCTGTCTGTCTACATGCCTGCCTATCTGTCTGTCTGTCTACATGCCTGTCTGTCTGGCTGGCTGTCTACATGTCTGTCTGTCTGTCTGTCTGTCTACAGGATCATTTATTTCTTACAATCACACTATCATACATCACAGCAGAAACTACTCGACTAAAGCTAAATCTGTCTACATGTCTGTCTGTCTGTCTGTCTGTCTGTCTGCCAATACATATATTTTCAAAGAACAACACTATTACATTCTAGTCTGGCCCAAACGGCTGACGCCATAATTTAACTGTCTGTCTGTCTGTCTGTCTACATGTCTGTCTGTCTGCCTGCCTGCCTGTCTGTCTGCATGCCTGTCTGTCTGTCTGTCTGCATGCCTGTCTGTCTGTCTGTCTACATGCCTGTCTGTCTGTCTGTCATGCCTGTCTGCCTGCCTGCCTGTCTGTCTGTCTGTTCATTTACTTTACATCTTGTCTACCCAACAATACATTCAACAGTAAGTCTATCACAACCGCTTCACAATATCTACCTCCTAGATATCCAGGCAAACACGAGCACGTGCCATCAACAATATCACAGCTCGAGCGAAGAGCAGGACAGGCGCACTGTTCAGTACAATTGAGACCCCACCAGCCATCATCACACTATCCAAACAAAACAACAACATAAAAATCACCAACAACTCGACCGAAACACAAACATACGGGAGCGTCACACAAATCTCCTTGGTAACCGTGAGAACACACGCAAGCACCAGTAACCGGGTGGCATTTAAGAGACTTGGATGGATGCAGACAAGAGCTAAAAACATGTCAATAAATTAATTAATTACAAACAAGTGTTTGCAATATGTTGATTGTCTGTGTAGTCACCTGCATTTCTGACTACAGCCTGGGCCATATGTGCCATCAGGGCATGAAGCGTTGCACCAGGGACCGGACCAGCCAGCAGTGCAGATGCAGTGGCCGTCGACTGGATCACATCCTGACAAAGAGTTTTGACATTTTCGTGGGCAGGCGGACAAACAGCCGACCCCGTAAGTTCCAGTCTAAAAAGATTGAAATTTGTATGCATGGATAGCCACTATTGTGTGTGTGTGTGTGTGTGTGTGTGTGTGTGTGTGTGTGTGTGTGTGTGTGTGTGTGTGTGTGTGTGTGTGTGTGTGTGTGTGTGTGTGTGTGTGTGTGTGTCACTGTGGTGTGCATGCGTGTGCGTGTGCATGTGTGTGCATGTGCATGTGCGTGTGTGTGTGTGTGTGTGTGTGTGTGTGTGTGTGTGTGTGTGTGTGTCTGTGTGTGTGTGTGTGTGTGTGTGTGTGTGTGTGTGTACATGTGTGTGTACATGTATGTGTCTACTATACACTTACCTTGCAAGACACAGAGCAGTCACTCCCCTTGTATCCTCCATTGCAAATACACGTGCCATCCGTGACGTCGCATCTTCCATTGACACAATTGCATGTCTGGTGACATCCGGGACCCCACATTCCTGCAGGACATGGTTGGGTACATCCTGGTCCAGTAAAGCCAGGAAAGCATGTACATTGTCCTGTCACAGAGTCACAGCTTCCTTGACTGCAGTTCATGCAGAGATTGTTGCAGCCGGGACCCCATGAGCCAGTTGGGCAAGTAACATTGCAAGTAGGACCAAACCAGCCGTCAGCGCATGTACAGCTACCGTCAACCTGAAAAGTAGGTTACGTTTTAATACACACAGACATGCAATAAACAAACAGACAGACAAACAGGTAAACAAACTGATAGACAGACAGGTGGACAGACAAACAGACAGACAGACAGACAAAGAAATAGACATGTTGACAAACAAAATGACAGACAAACAGACAGACAGACAAACAAACTGACAAACAAAATGACACACACAGACAGACAAACAGACAAAAAGACAGAGAGAAAAACAGACAGACAAACAGACAGACAGACAAACGAACTGACAAAGAACTGACAAACAGACAGACAGACTGACAAACATTCTGACAAACAAAATGACACACACACACACACACACAGAGACAGACAAACAGACAAAAAGACAGAGAGAAAAACAGACAGACAAACAGACAGACAAACGAACTGACAAAAAATGACAAACAGACAGACAGACTGACAAACATACTGACAAACAAAATGACACACACACACACACACACACACACACACACACACACACACACACAGACAGACAGACAAACAGACAAAAGACAGAGAAAAAAACAGACAGACAAACAGACAGACTGACAAACAAACTGACAAACAGACAGACACACAAACAGACCAAAAGACAGACAGACAAACTGACAGATAGACAGATGAACAGACAAACTGAGAGACAGACAAACAGACTGACAGACAAACTGACAGACAGACAAACAAACTGACAGACAGAAAAACTGACAGACAAACAGACAGACAAACTGACAGACAGACAAACTGAGAGACAGACAACCAGACTGACAGACAAACTGACAAACAGACAAACAAACAGACAGACAGATGGATGAACAGACAGACAGATGAACAGACAGACGGATGAATAGACAGACTAACATCCATTTTCCTCTCAAACAAGAGACCAAACACAAACAAAGCGCACACACACACAGCAAACATACCGGATCACAACTGGCTCCATTGGCACACACACACGTCAGCTTGCAGTCGTAACCAAATTTATTAACAGAGCAGGTAGACGCACACGTCGGCCCATAATATCCCGGAGGACAGTCACACGTACCATGAGCATTATGACAAGCACCGCCGTTCAGACAGCTGCAATTGCCGAGACAGTCTTGGCCGAATGTTCCAGCTGGACATTGCGTCTCACAGAAGAGACCAGCCCAGCCCTTATTACACGTGCACTTGCCGTTCATCGGATCGCACGTCTGCGTGTTCGCACTCACACACTTACAGGTGCTTGCGCAGTCCTTACCGAACGTGCCTTGCGTGCACTGAGTGCCACAATCCGATCCCTTCCAGCCATTCTGACAAGTGCATTTACCGTTGAAACGATTGCAAGAGCCGTGCTTGCAATCGCACGCCTGACTGCAGTCGACGCCAAAACGGCCTTGACCGCATGCTGTTGCGCAACCGACTCCCGACCATCCAGGATAGCAGGAACACGAGCAGTCGGTCTTTGAGCATCGTCCGTGGTTGTTGCATTGGCATGAGAATTTGCAGCCGAGACCGCACTGGCCGTTGCCGCAATTCTGATTGCAGTTTGTGCCCTTGAAGCCTTGCTTGCAGTCGCAGTGTCCGGTGATGTGGTTGCACGTGCTGCGCAGGAGGTCGCACTTGCAGGTTTGCTTGCAGTCTTGACCGTATCTATGAAGGAAGAGCGTTGGTTGTTAGGATGATTGTGGCAGCTCAATGTGTGTTGATGAGTTTGCAAGCAAGTTAGTCTTTTGTTAGTAAATAAATAATTAATTAACTAAATATCTAAATAATTAATTATTTATATACATATATATTAGTTAATTAATTATTTAACTAAAAATAACTAAAATATTTAAATAATTAATTAATTAAGTAAATATATAAATAATTAATTAACTAAAAATATATAAATAATTATTTATTTAAAAAATAAATATATAAATAATTAATTAACTAAAAAATTAATATATAAATAAATAATTAACTAAAAATTAATAAATATATAAATAAATGATTAACTAAAAATAAATATATAATAATTAATTAACTAAAAATAAATTTATAAATAAATAATTAACTAAAAAATAAATATATAAATAATTAACTAAAAATAAATAAATAAATAATACATAGATACTTTAACTAATTAATTAATGAATACAAAATAAATACTAAATAAAGTCACTTACTTTCCAACAGGACACGCTTTTCCACAGTCACTTCCCGTGTATCCCGGAGTACACTGACACGTTCCTGTGATTCCATCGCAATTACCGCCGTTGCGGCACTGACAAACTTTCGCACAGTCTTGACCGTAGTGATTTGCCTGACACGCCTAGACGACAAAATGAATGCCACAATTGTGAATCATGACGTGGTGTTTCCTGTGACTGGTGTGTGTGTGTGTGT
>NC_085090.1:7718317-7723317 GCF_963422355.1 Corticium candelabrum
TATTAATATTAATTATGTAATTGGATATTAACTTTATTAATTAATTAATATTAATTTCATTTGTTAGTATCTAGTTTACTAAGTGCAGTCTAATAATAAAATTGTATTAATTAATGCCACTTATTAATATCAATTAAAACTTTATATATATATATTATTTATTTATATATTATTTTTACATTATTATACATATTTTTATATTGTAGTGATCCAATGTCATTCATTAATTAATTTTACCTATTAATATTAACTATACCCTTCCAAAATTTTAGTTCCGGCTATCCCACTGCGTACACAAGAAAATTGACAAACAAACCTGTTGGGCACGTGATCGTGTGATGCTGATTGGCAAATCCACTTGACGGGTCCCGGATAACGGACGTGGAAACGATATTTCTGTTGAAACGCGTGCAGTTGATCTGAACGCGAACTTGGTTTTTATTGTTGTTGTTGTAGGCAGTGCAGCTCTCGGCATTATTCGCAATGACGGCGCCGTCGCATGCTCCAATCTCGCATTGGCAGTGGGTGAGTGTGTAGCCAGCGGGACACGTTGCTTTCGATTGAGCATCGTCTCTTTTCGCAGATCTGGTACCATAGATGACTTTATCGGCTACAAATCACAAGCAGTTGTACGAGGCTAACATAACGCGCGCTAACATAACGCGCCTAGCTGTTCGCGCTCTAGCTGTTTCGCGCGCTACTGTAGCTGTTCGCGCGCTAGCTGTTCGCGCGCTAGCTGTTCGCGCGCTAGCTGTTCGCGCGCTAGCTGTTCGCGCGCTAGCTGTTCGCGCGCTAGCTGTTCGCGCGCTAGCTGTTCGCGCGCTAGCTGTTCGCGCGCTAGCTGTTCGCGCGCTAGCTGTTTCTGCGCACAATTTCATTCAAGCAGTCAGACACACTGACAGAAGTCAGATGTCCAACTGTGGCTTGAATTTTAGCACGCTCACATCGAATGCTAATTATTTAAATTGTGACTTACGTTCGGGATCGTCACAGTTGGGTCCCAGCCAACCGGGAACACAACGACAGGCGTAGCTTGTTGCACCATTTGGGATACACGTGGCACCGTTCTGACATGGATTGGTGTTGTTGACACGGACACATGGGTTGGTTGGTACAATGCGAAGAATCAGCTTTGAGTTGGTAGGAGAGCGTACTAGTGCCGGGAAGCAGTTTCCTGGGTATCCTCCACACTTTCCTACTATTGTCTGTCTGGGAGCTGATAGAAAATAAATATCAACATGAAAAATTTAGAAAAAATAGAACAAACAAACAAGACGAAGACCACTCAGGCAACGAAAAGAACGTACTTAGCCATACGTACCGACAGACTGGCAGACAAACAGACGGACAGACACACACAGAGAAACAAACAAACAGACAGAAAGACAAATGGACAGACAAACGGACAGACGAAGAGAAGGACAGACAAAGAGACGGACGGACAGATAGGCAGACAGAGAGTACTGCTTATAGCGTACAGTTAATTAATCGTCCTACGTAGTAAGCAGCCGTAAGGGTCGCCGGACATTGTTGTAGCATGTTTTCTTTTCCTTGCTGAAACCATTTAGAATGTAACAGTGTTGAAATTTTAAATATATGTATTGACAGACAGACAGACAGACACACACACACACACACACACACACACACACACACACACACACACACACACACACACACACACACCACGCGCGCGCGCTTGCGGATAGACAGACAGACAGGCAGGCAGGCGGACAAACAGACAGATAAACAAAGAAAAACAGAGAGACAAATACAGCCAGGTAAACGTACATGCAAACATACAAACATGCACATACATACCGTACATAGACACGCACACAAGAGCAACCAACCTGACTCTGTTATATCTACACCATTCGGTGCATTGTCAATAGTCGTTCCTTGCCAAGTCCAATCGATATCCGGACTCACCTCATAAGGCGTGTCAGTCAGATCAATCTTGAAGTTTCCCTTCCAACAGTTCGGATCATGTCCGGAAAAGTACTTATCTCCCGCCTCTCCGTAGTTGATCTTTGACCCTCCCGTAGTCGACGTAGAAAACTTGAAATCATCCGTGTCGACCAAGTTGGTCATGACATTGAGACGAATCCTATTAAACCTAGTGAGTCCCCAGCCAGTGGCATCTTTCGTTGGTATCGCAGCCCCACATGAAGAACCTTTGTCTTTACCTAGAAAAAGTAAATTTTTTATTCCATCAGACTGTTTTCGGGCTAAAATCGGCTCAATCAATATTCGGTTGCTGTCAACCGTATTGTTAGCTAGTCAGACCAACCTACCCAACCCGGAAGTAGAGTAAACATACTGAACCCCTAAAGGGGCTTCTGTATGTACTTGCACTTGGTTATACTCTGCACTCAATCAGTATCTAGTTGCTCTCAACCGCGTTGTTAGCCACTCCGACCGATAAACTCAACTCAAGAATAAAGTAACGCTAAACCCTAAAGGGGCCCCTCTAGAGAAAACACTTTCCCCTACTTAGAATCCGATAGTAGACAAAGAGTAATTCTTATTCAATCAGATTTTTAGGGGTTATATTCCGTGCTCAATCAATATCAGTTGCTCTTAGCCGCACTGTTAACCAGTCCGACCAACCAACCAACCCAGTAACACTAAACTCCCTAAAGGGGTCCTTTTAAACAAACCGCACATTAGCTAGTAGAAAACGTCCACTTACCCAATTGTCGAAAGTATCTAGCAAAGTTATTGGCCGCTCCTTTCCCTAGAGTGAGATACTCCGTCGGCTTTCCGGAACTCATACCTACAGAAACCGCGTAAACAAGCCACACACGTGGCAGCGAAATCACACGTTTGCCACGCAGTAGAGCACGAGAACAACACACCAGAACAAAAGATCTCGACCATGACGAACGGAGAGACTTCCAGGAGGTAAGTCTTGTCCGTCTTGTTGCCCAGTTTGTCGTAGTAATCTTTACAAGTTGCCAGGGTGTGCGACACCTCCACCTGGCTCTCACACAAGCACATCAGCGCCGAAACGCAAATCAACACTCGCAAAAGCGACATCGTGAAACGTGCCCTCCCTGCAGCGTTCGATCAGCGAGATAGAGTGAGACGGTGGTGCAATGCGGAGCACGTGAGACATGCTCGATGCTTGTCGACGAGTGGCTGCTCGAGATGCGTAGGAGAGAAGGCAGTGAATGGCACGGCCAGGGCAACACCAACACAGACGTCACATGCGAAATTGTAGACGAGTTGCCAACTCGCAAACTCACGCGCGAGAAAGATAGGCCAAGCAGGCGCGCTTATACAATCTGACCCTTTCCTCTCGGGTCGCTACTTTTCGGTGTTCAAGAAGACCTCAGAGTCAGATCAACCTGGTAGGCTATAGGGCTCTCGACAATCTATGTACAGTACAGGGTAAACATCCACAGTTTTAGGACACAGACCAAGGTGCTTTGCGTTTGTTTATGGATGCAAAAATGTGCTGCCACTTGCTGGAATGCACCGGCCGGCAGCACTTCGAGTCTATCGAGGCTTATGCTCTCACTGACTGTCTATACTCCAATCATTATATCACCGAGCTCTCATGACCAGTGAATCGTATCTGCCCAAGCTATGTTTCGGTGTCTCCTCGCTCTAAGTCAAGTCTCTCGCGCACTAGAAATCCAGTTGCAACGGTGTCTGTCTTCGAAGTCCAAGAAGAATTTCTTGAAAAGAGCCTTAGCCTTAGGAGCATCCGAACAATGCGCCGGAACAACCTTCCCCCATTCTAAACTTATCAAAATCTGTCTATTTGTATTCTGTAGA
This sequence comes from Corticium candelabrum, assembly GCF_963422355.1. Classification (NCBI taxonomy): domain Eukaryota; kingdom Metazoa; phylum Porifera; class Homoscleromorpha; order Homosclerophorida; family Plakinidae; genus Corticium; species Corticium candelabrum. Next base: position 7,722,104 of record NC_085090.1, read on the forward strand.
CTGCAGTGCTGTTGATGTCTTAGACCATGATAGCGTTCTCTTTATTCTGCATATGCCTAAAAGCAGCTCGCGTATCTGCATGCTGCAGGGCACAATGATAGTTCAAACGTTTAGTCTGAATTGTTTTCGCTAGGTAAATATGAATAAACAAACGAAAACAACAAGCAAATAACCTTAGCAGTACAGACCTACAAACATAGTTCTAGTAGAATTTGCTTGCTTCACAATCTCTGCTGCACTGGTAGGTGGTAGTAGTGGAAGTGATGGTAGTAGAAGTGGCTTTGACAGTACAGTGAGTAGTGAGTACTGAATAGTATCACACACCTGATACTGTTTGTGCTGTGCTACCCTTGCGCTTTGCAAGAGAAAACGAATGCGTCTGAAAATCTAGACAGACAAACGACCACGAGTCTAGAATTCTTAGTTATTAGGGTAGGAATAAGTGGAAGACATTTAACTCAAGTGAATGACTCGATTGTCGATGACTCGGACCTTGTGCATGTATGTGTACCTCATTGGTAAGTTAGCAGTGCACACGCAATCAGAATGAACATAACTCATCAGACAACTGTAATTTTTGGTGTGGTTTTTAAAATGTGTTCAAAGAAGATTGAAGTGAAGTATTCACATCCACACAATGTGTACATGCACGCACACACACAATGAGCACACAAACACACAATGAGCACACAAACACACACACACACACACACACACACACACACACACACACACACACACACACACACAATGAGCACACACAAACACAGTGACAACCCACTCCCTTACGCTTCACACCTACAACCTACTCACACCAAACCTACTCACCCACTTCACCCACTCACACACCCACACCCACACCCACACCCCACATCATACACACACCTCACAAGTTGAGTACCAACATCAAACAGTCACGCATTTTGACAACTTCAAATGAACACATTTCTTCCAAAGATTTCACTACAATACACTTACAAAGAGATACACATGACATGCCACATGATGACTCGTCAAGCACGTCAAGTACAAACTCTACAAACCAAACCAAACGACACAATCTACTTTCTACCCGTCCTGCGCTTCTTTCGTGGAGCTCCACTTAGTGAGTCACTGAACACGGGGCTATAGTCAACAGTGGGTAATCGTGCCGTCAGTAAAGAAGCGAATTGTTCTTCCAGACTTCTTCCAGCAATGAAGACATCTGAGTCACC
>NC_085090.1:7725817-7730817 GCF_963422355.1 Corticium candelabrum
ACACACAGCTTCTTACTCTCTGTTTTAGATTGTTTCGTACGTTTTACAGGTTCAGGAGATGAAGATCGACTCGACGATGTGCTTTCATCATCATCATTGTCGTCATCATCATCACTGCTGCTGTGGCTGTTCCCTAGTTTCTTCCTGGAACGTTTCCTACCTAAAAGTAAGTGTGGCATACAGACATTTGATGTGCTAGTTTACTACACACAAGTGTGTGTGTGTGTGTGTGTGTGTGTGTGTGTGTGTGTGTGTGTGTGTGTGTGTGTGTGTGTGTGTGTGTGTGTCAGCTTGTGTGTGTACGTGTGTGACCATCATCACATGACCAAACTACCTGCTCGAATATTCTGACCATTAGGTCCTCCACGCTTGGCCTTATGACTTGCTTTTGTCGCAGCTCGAGTTGTTTTCCTCGTCGTCCTAAATATAGCGTAAAGTGATACAATATTACAATCAGAATTGCTCTCACCTTCTCGTTCCGTCTTCAGATTCATCATCAGGTTCTTCAGAGCTTTCTTCATCAGACTAAGAAGACACCAACCAACCACCAGTTACAACACAACAAGTGTGTGTGTGTGTGTGTGTGTGAGTGTGTGTGTGTGTGTTTGTCCATGTGTGTGTTTGTTTGTTTGTCCATGTGTGTGTGTTTGTTTGTCCATGTGTGTGTGTTTGTTTGTCCATGTGTGTGTGTGTGTTTGTTTGTCCATGTGTGTGTTTGTCTGTGTGTGTTTGTTTGTTTGTCCATGTGTGTGTTTGTCCATGTGTGTGTTGTGTGTGTGTGTGTGTGTGTGTGTGTGTGTGTGTGTGTGTGTGTGTGTGTGTGTGTGTGTGTTACCTCTTGATCGTTGCTTGCCTCCTCTCGACTCCCTTCCTCATCGTCTCCCGAATCTTCTTCATTTTCGCTTGGAACTTCTTTATAGTTCATTTGTCGCAATCCTCGCCTCATACTAAGACGCATAGACCGTACAGGCTACACAAATGACAACACTCCATCAAACACTCAACCATATACAAATTGTGTCTGTCGATCTGTACGTCTTTTGTCTGTCCATGAGCATATTGCCCTCCTGTCTGTCTATATGCTGTCTGTCTGTCTGCCTGCCTGTCTGTGCGTCTGCCTGCCTGTCTGTGCGTCTGTCTATGTTGTCTGTCTGTCTGTCTGTCCATCTGTCTGTCTGTCTATGCTGTCTGTCTGTCCATATGTCTGTCTGTCTGTCCATCTGTCTGTCTGTCTGTCCATATGTCTGTCTGTCTGTCCATCTGTCTGTCTGTCTGTCCATCTGTCCATATGTCTATCTGTCTATACTGTCTGTCCATCTGTCTGTCTGTCCATCAGTCTGTCTGTCCATCTGTCTGTCTGTCTGTCTGTCTGTCCATATGTCTGTTTGTCCATATGTCTGTCTGTTTGTCTGTCTGTCCATCTGTCCATCAGTCTGTCTGTCCTTCTGTCTGTCTGTCTTTGTTTATTCTTTACCTTTGTCTTTGGCAAGCAAAGCAATCCCTTTTTCCATACAATCAATGCATCCAATATGCCGACTAACAAATGGAGACGAGACAGAGTTGTGGCTTGTTGCACTGCATCTCGCCATTTTTCCAAGTGAGTCGTCTGTGGAGCCTTTGATGCTTGCAAACCTGATGATCCTACACGTAAAGGATCCGGTAGAAGAGTACCGTAGAAACAGGCGTCATTAATGGCTTCTTGAGTATCCAGCGTGAGAGCAATCTGAAAGTAAAGACACAGAGATACATGTGTATATATTGATAGAGAGACAGAGACAGAGACAGACAGACAGACAGACATAAAAAACAGACAGACAGACAGACAGACAGACAAGCAAAGAGACAGATAGACAGACAGACAGAGAGACAGACAGACACACATACAAAAAAACAGACACACAGACAGACACAGACAGACAAACAAAGAGACAGACAGACAAACAGAGAGACAGACAGAGAGACAGACAGACATACATACAAAAAAACAGACAAAAAGACACACAGACAAACAAACAAAGAGACAGACAGACAAACAAAGAGACAGACACACAGACAGACATACAGGGAGACAGACAGACAGAGGGACAGACAGACAAAAACAGACAAAAAGACAGACAAACAAACAAAGAGACAGACAGACAGAGAGACAGACAGACAGAGAGACAGACAAACAGACAGACAGACAGACAGAGAGACAGACAAACAGACAGACAGACAGACAAACAAAGAGACAGACACACAGACAGACACACAGAGAGACAGACAGACAGTCATACAAAAAACAGGCAGACAGACAGACAAACAAAGAGACAGACAGACAGACAGACAGACAGACAGACAAACAAAGAAACAGACACAGAGAGAGAGATACAGAGAGACAGACAGACATACATACAAAAAACAGACAAAAAGACACACAGACAAACAAACAAAGAGACAGACAGACAAACAGACAAACAAAGAGACAGACACACAGACAGACATACAGGGAGACAGACAGACAGACAAAAACAGACAAAAAGACAGACAGAGAGACAGACAAACAAAGAGACAGACAGACAGAGAGACAGACAGAGAGACAGACAGAGAGACAGACAAACAGACAGACAGACAGAGAGACAGACAGAGAGACAGACAGAGAGACAGACAAACAGACAGACAGACAAACAAAGAGACAGACACACAGACAGACAGACAGACAGACAAACAGACAGACAGAGAGACAGACAGACAGACAGACAAACAAACAGACACGCAGAGAGAGATACAGAGAGACAGACAGACAAACAAAGAGACAGACACAGAGAGAGAGATACAGAAAGACAGACAGACAGACAGACAAACAGGCAGACACAGGCACACACACACGAAGAAAATGTAAGAAAGAAATCTCTAAATAAACAACAGATTTCAAGCTGACATCTTTCTACTGTACATGTACTTACCATCTCTTCCAGCGTCTTGGCCCAGTCAAGTCGCCTTTCAAATTTGGCCATTTCTTCAGCTCTACCAGCAAACCGCTTCGCCAACTGAGTCTGGATGCTGGACAGATTCTACACAAGAACGTTCCAATTCAGTGTTAGCAATTACATACACGTACACACACACACACACACACACACACACACACACACACACACACACACACACACACACACACACACCTGCATCTCACTGTCTGTCCATCTATATGTCATCTGTCTGTCTACATGTCTGTCCATCTAAATGTCATCTGTCTGCTAGTCTGTCCATCCATGTCATCTGTCTGTCTAATTGTCTGTCCATATATATGTCATCTGTCTGTCTAATTGTCTGTCCATCTATATGTCATATGTCTGTCTAATGTCTGTTCATCCATATATCATCTGTATGTCTACTTGTCTGTCCATTTATATACCATCTGTCTGTGTACATGTCTGTCCATCTATATGTCATGTCTGTCTACTTGTCTGTCCATCTACATTTCATCTGTCTGTCTACATGTCTGCCAATCTAAATGTCATCTGTCTGTCTACTTGTCTGTCCATCTATATGTCATCTGTCTGTCTACATCTCCGTCCATCCATATATCATCTGTCTGTCTATTTGTCTGTCCATCTATCATCTGTCTGTGTACATGTCTGTCCATCCACATGTCATCTGTCTGTCTACATCTCTGTCCATCCATATCATCTGTCTGTCTACTTGTCCGTCCATTTATATATTATCTGTCTGTCCACATGTCTGCCAATCTATATGTCATCTGTCTGTCTACATGTCTGTCCATCCACGTGTCATCTGTCCATCCACGTGTCATCTGTCCATCTACATGTCTGTCCATCCAAAGGTCATCTGTCTGTCTACATGTCTGTCCATCCATATGCCATCTGTCTGTCAATAAACGTCACCCCTACATCTCCACTCACCTCCTTCAACGCTTGCATCTGATCTTTCTCTCTACTTCGCATCGACGATCGACACCCAAAACTACACACACACAGCCACACACATTAGTCCAAGTGTAATTGCCCACAGCACCAGCATCAAACGACACAACCAACCTCTGAAAACTCTCTCGAATCGACTTGTAATTGTCCTCAATTGCCGTTTTCAGCGAACGTTCTCTCTGTCCACGTGTCGTGAGAGACTCCATGAATTGATCAACGTCTTCTAACGTCGAAAGATGCCACCACTTGTACTCGAGTTGTCCGTCTCTTGTCGCTGAGCTGTTCGGTTGTGTGTTTTGCAAGGCGACGTCTGACCAGCCGGCCTCAACGTAGAGACCGGGTGCGAGTGACTGGAAGAGCCAGTAGCGACGATTGTGGCGGTCGAATCCGATGGGTTCGAGACGGTAGATGTTCTTGATGTGAGTAAGTTCCTCCTGGAGTGGACAAATGATATGATAGATGAAATGTGATGCAGTGGTGAAGGAAGTTGGGATGATAAGAAGGTAGACACAGAATGGGAGATAACAGAAACTAACAGACAAACAGACGGGCAGGCAGACAGACAAGTGGGCAAGCAGACAGGCAAGCAAGCAGGCAGACAGATGGACAGAGAGACAGAGAGACAGACAGACACAGACAGAGAGGCAGACAGACAGAGAGACAGAGAGGCAGATAGACAGAGAGACAGAGAGAAACAGAGAGACATACAGACAGGAAGACACAGAGACAGACAGACAGACAGACAGACAGACAGACAGACAGAGAGATAGACAGACAGACAGAGAGATAGACAGATAGTCAAGTCACTCTCCCCGGTGCGTCTTCCTTGACACTTGTTCCACTTGTATTTGAGCATTTTGGCCATTGGGGAGAACGAGCCACCAGATACCTACAGGAACTATCAACCAGGTCGACGGATGATGATGGCAATAAGAATGCTAATGAATTCATGTGTTACTGGAGAAAACGATTCTCAACAGCGCTACAACGTTGCAATGCTAGGACTATTGCAAAGAAACTATCACACCTTTTATCTATGAGCTCCAGTAATGTAAAGAACTATCATACTCAGTT
>NC_085090.1:7738317-7758317 GCF_963422355.1 Corticium candelabrum
TGAAGCTTCTGAAAGATAGGCAAACGTCAAACAGCTGTGCGACACAACAAGCTCTAATTTGCTGGTGAGAAGTCTCAAACATTGTAGTCTACAGTAGAAGTGACATGATGCATCCCTCCAATACAACAACTTAAAGTATTGAGAGATGCATCCCTCCAATACAATAGTCTAGTGTGTATTGTGAGATGCATCCCTCCAATACAATAGTCTAGTGTATTGTAAGATGCATCTCTCCAATACAATAGTCTAGTGTATTGTGAGATGCATCCCTCCAATACAATAGTCTAGTGTATTGTGAGATTTGCAGCAGTGGAAAAAGAAAAACAAAAGGACAAGAAATACAGAGAAACTGCCGAATCCCTAGGACACATCTTTCGCCCAATCGCAATTGAGGCTTTCGGACGCTAGGGACCCAAGGCTGAAGAGCTACTGACAGAGACGAGCAAGATGGCACCCATGCAATTGGACATACCAGTGGGCCAATTCAAAGCACAGTGGTCACGTCATTTGTCGGTGACAATTCAATGACTAAATTCGGACATAATCAATAAACGGGCATTGACAATTGTTGGCAAGGAGTCTGGTACCAGTGGGCCAGCTAACCTTGCCAAACGAGAATTTAGTTTTGACTTTTCATAAATTTATGTTCGTGTGTGTGTGTGTGTGTGTGTGTGTGTGTGTGTGTGTGTGTGTGTGTGTGAGTGAGTGTGTGCGTGTGTGTGTGTGCTTGGTTGCATTGTAGTTTGTATTGTAGTTTGCATTGTAGTTTGCATTGTAGTTTGCATTTTAGTTCGTGTCGTAGTTTGCTTGTAATTTGCCTTGTGCTTTTGATGACAGTTCTGAAAAATATATATATTGTGAAATGCATCCCTCCAATACAATAGTCTAGTGTATTGTGAGATGCATCCCTCCAATACAATATTCTAGTGTATTGTGAGATGCATCCCTCCAATACAATAGTCTAGTGTATTGTGAGATGCATCCCTCCAATACAATAGTCTAGTGTATTGTGAGATGCATCCCTCCAATACAATAGTCTAGTATTGTGAAATGCATCCCTCCAATACAACAGTCTAGTGTATTGTGAAATGCATCCCTCCAATACAATAGTCTAGTATTGTGAAATGCATCCCTCCAATACAACAGTCTAGTGTATTGTGAGATGCATCCCTCCAATACAACAACTGCAACGATTAGAAGCAAAGTGTAATCCAAGACATGCACAAACACAACTACAGATACTATGACTACAACAACACGTATACTATACCCTACCTTTTCCCTTTCCTCCGTTGTTGATTTTTCCTTCTTCTTTTTCATGTCTAACACTTTGCCAATGTCTTTCAGCACTCTAGCGACCGACTTGTCTTTCATTTGGTCACTGGACACTTTGCTTGCTGACGACTTCTTAACAGGAGTTGGCCATGGCTGAAATAGTGGTGATAAATTGGTTGTAAATGATGGCATGTTGATGTGGTTCTTACGTCTAAGGTCACACAGTTTGGAGCATCGCTGATCTTGCTCTGGATATGGTGCTGCTTGATAAGAGATTCCTGAAGAGAAATAGTTGTGACACACATGCACATGCACACACACGCAGACACACACACACACACACACACACACACACACACACACACACACACACACACAGACAGACGCATGCACGCACACACACACACACACACACACACACACACACACACACACATGCACACACGCACGTGCACACACACACACACACACATGCACACACGCACGTGCACACACACACACATGCACGTACGTGTGCACGCACACACACACACACACACACACACACACACACACACACACACACACACACACACACACACACACATGTACCGTCTGTCACACTTGCTTACTTTGACAATCCACATGCTCTGCTCTCCTTTTCCAATCCGCATTGCTGAATCGCGTACCAGCAACCTCAATAGATCTTTGCTAGGTGCTCGTTCCAAACGACTACGAAACAAATAAATTTTAGAGAGACACACTTCACATACTGTAAAGATGCATGTGTCAATAAAAATTAGATTATTGTATTGAAGGGATGCATCTCACAATACACTAGACTATTGTATTGGAAAAATGCATCTCACAATACACTAGACTATCGTATTGGAGGGATGCATCTCACAATACAGTAGACTATTGTATTGGAGGGATGCATCTCACAATACACTACACTACATCAGGGAGTGCGGTAGCACTCCCTATGTAGGGATGCAAAGAATCTGAAATGGCAGCCCATACAAAAGTATCCAAACGCATCCGAACCGGATCTCTCAGAACTCATTACAGAGATCTCAGACCCGCATAGCGCTCAACTTCAAACGTTCCTAATGGTAGCCAGACTATCACCGCTGACACAAAGCGCCTCAGAAGCCAGCTATCGGCAAGTAAAAAGACTCAATTTATTCTTTCACATTTCACTTTTGTCAGCCAGGCTAGCGCCTCACTCAAAGCAGCTACAACGACAAGAGTCATACCAAGCCATTCGCTCTTGTCCAAGGAATTGCACTGACCCAACAGCTAGAACTGTGCGAAGTCCACCCAGTATCATGTCAACTGCTGCTACGCAATCCTGAACAAGCTTCCATAACACCATGTTGTTCCGGTCACGTGTGTAGCTAGCCTACATGTAATTAAATACCTATTATTAGCTGGTGGAAACTACCATTTGGGACCATAAATTATAATTAGCTGCCATGCCACTTCCAGTGTTCTTACAGTTGCGTGTAGGTCAACGGGGTGCTGTCCGTGAGCGTGTACTGTATGCTTGACTGTAGAGATGCATGGGAGTTGTTGTTCCGTACATCCACCAGCTGCTATGTAGCTAATCGAGTGTAAAGATGGGAGTTGTTAAACAACTAAAATAAACATATTTATTGATGCACCAGAGTTGTTTATTGATGCAAAAAATGTTGTTCCGATGCCACACTCTCAAATGCGCCGATTATAAATGGCCGCCCATACAAATGTATCCAAAAACGTGCTATCCAGATTTTTAAAAAAATAAAAAAAACATTTTGAGAAAATGATGGGTATGTAGGGATGAGTATGTACTTATTAATCATGCTCATCTCCTACATCACAATCTTTTTACCTAAATTAATTAAAACGCAGCAGTCGTGTGTGACACTCACAGTACTGGATTGTGATGTAGGAGATGAGCATGATTAAGTACATACCCATCCCTACATACCCATCATCTTCTCAAAATGTTTTTCTTATTTTTCTATGTATTGTATTGGAGGGATACTTTACATGACTATACAGTGTATCGTTCATACTAACCTGATATTGTCACTATGAATAGCCTTCCTTATAAATCCATCTTTAAACTTCACATCATAGAAATATGGTTCAGGCTAGAGCACAACAACCTAAATTTCAAGAGGCCGAGATGGACACACACACACACACACACACACACACACACACACACACACAACTCACACACACACACACACACACACACACACACACACACACACACACACACACACACACACACACACCTCCGGATTATCTGGATCTTCATCTTGTGGCTCAATAACCGTCACAACAACAGCCTCCTCTTCTCTACACAACACGTTAGACGTGAATTCACAGCTCGCGCTCACTACCCACTTACTCAACATCGTCGCTACTTCGCTTCACTTCCACTGGCTCTCCCACAGCAAACGCTGTGTGCACGTGGTCATACAAGTCTTCAACCACATCCTCAAACCGATCAACATCTGACACAAAAGTCACTCAAAAAATTGATATCAACTAGTAATTTTTCAATTCTGCGCTTGATACAATTGTGTGTGTGTGTGTGTGTGTGTGTGTGTGTGTGTCAAGTGTGTGTGTGTGTGTGTGTGTTTGTGTGTCAATGTGTGCGTGTGTGTGTGTGTGTGTGTGTGTGTGTGTGTGTGTGTGTGTGTGTGTGTGTGTCAATGTGTGTGTGTGTGTGTGTGTGTGTGTGTGTGTGTGTGTGTGTTTGTGTGTGTGTGTGTGTGTGTGTGTGTGTGTGTGTGTGTGTGTCAATGTGTGTGTGTGTGTTTGTGTGTGTCAATGTGTGTGTGTGTGTGTGTGTGTGTGTGTGTGTGTGTGTGTGTGTGTGTGTGTCAATGTGTGTGTGTGTGTGTGTGTGTGTGTGTGTGTGTGTGTGTGTGTGTGTGTGTGTGTGTGTGTGTGTGTGTGTGTGTGTGTGTGTGTGTGTGTGTGTACACCACATCTCTTACTGTGATGAATGATCTGTAGCATCGGCTTGACAAACCACTTCTGTATGGCAGCAAGTTGCTTCCTGGCCGTAGCCTCCGACTTCAGTGCATCATAGAACGTAAGATTGGTCTTATTAGTTAGCTTGCACGTCCATGCAGGCAGTTTGTAGAGCTCATGACGACAGATGTACTCGCTGAGATGACGTGAAGGATAATACGTAACAGAGACACGACCAATGGGACTCATGAAACGAAAAACATGCAGTCCAAACATTAACATACAGTAGAACCTGTGAATTACAACCTGAATGTACAGAGTAAACACACTGATTGACAGATAGACAGACAGACAGACAGACAGACGAACAAGCAGACAGACAGACAGATAAACGGAATTACGGACATACATACATACAGACAGACGGACAGATAAACAGACAGACAAAGAGACAGACAAACAAACAGACAGTCAGACAGACAGACGGACAAACAAACAAACAGACAATCAGACAAACATATTAAGAGACAACCAGAAAGACAAATTAACAGATAAACGGAATTACGAACATATTGTACATACAGACAGACAAAGAGATAGACAGACAGACATACAGACAGACATACAGACAGACATACATACATACAGACAGACAGACAGATAAACGAAATTATGGACATACATACATACATACAGATGGACAGATAAACATACAGACAAACAAACAGACAAACAGACAGACAGACGGACAAACAAACAAACAGTCAGACAGACAGATGGACGGACAAACAGACAGACAGACATATTAGGACACAAACAGAAAAACAAACTAACAGATAAACAAAGAAACAAAACCAGAAAAATATGGACAGACAACATACATACAAAAAAGAAACAAAGACAAACTAACAGATAAACAAAAAACAGACAAACTATGGACAGACAAAATACAAACAATACACCGACGAACAAAATACAAACAAAACAGACAAACTGACAAACAAACAAACTAATAAACAATAACAAACAAAACACAAGGACAGACAAAATACATACAAAAACAAACAGAGAAAACACACAAAAGACAGACATACAAACTAATATATAAACAAACAATCAAAAACACAAATACGGACACACAATACATACAAAAAATCGGACAGACACACAGACAAACAGAAAAACCAACAAACTGATAAACAAAAACAAAAACACAAGGACAGACAAAATACATACAAAAACAGACGAACAGAGAAAACACACAAAAGACAAAGACTATTATATAAACAAACAATCAAAAACACAAATATGGACAGATAAAATACATACAAAAAAATCGGACAAACAGAAAGACAAACAAACTGATAGACAAAACAAACAAAACACAAGGACAGACAAAATACATACAAAAACAGACAACACAGAGAAAACACACAAAAGACGGACACAAGGACAGACAAAATACATACAAAAACAGACGAACAGAGTAAACACACAAAAGACAGGCATACAAACTAATAAACAAAAACAAACAATCAAAAGCACAAATATGGACACACAAAATACATACAAACAGACAACAGGATTTGTCATCAAAATCAAAACAAGGATACTCATATGAACGAAAAGCTTCATTCGTTTCATTCACCACAAACAGCTCCTCATTCGGCTTCAGATTTTCCGGCAACGGCAACAGACCAATCGGTTTCCGGCCAAACAACGGCATCTGTAACGTCCCGGATAACAACTAAAGAATCGATAAACTCGCGAACGATTGAGTCTGCGGCGCTGCGAGTCGTAGAATCAGTGGCGAGTGTGCGTGTGTATCGTGTCGTCACTGTGGTGGAGAAAAGTTGGGATACAGGGGCCCACTTCGAGGGACAAATGGCGCGAAGTTTCTACCTCAAAAACTTGCCAACTGACAGACGCAGCGACATGATACACGAGCGTATGTATACGAGAAAAGCACGACGTAACGACGAGACAAAAATCGGCGAGCCGAGTGGCCATCAACTCGCTCTGGTGTCGTCGTCACGTCTGCTCTGATGCATTTTCTGTCGCTTACAGTAAAAACCTTTTGCTTTTCAATGAATTTCTACGTCTAGAATTATAAGCTAGAGCACGCAAATACCTTGACTGGATAATAGATTGACCTGGCTGCCTGTTTCTCCTCAAAAAATGGCTGGAAAAGTCGTCACTGCGGCTGAGGATGCAAAGGTAGGCTATAAGCACCCGTATGATATTGGAAGACACCTGTTGTACACCACGCGCGCTAACTACGTTAAAGCGCGAAGACGGGCTCTGTGAGCGTATCGTAATGGCATCAAATTTGACCTTTAGATCAACGATATAACAGAAATTCTTAGACATATGATTAAGTTTTAATTCCTCTATCATCGATGAATAATCGTCTCACAAAGTAAACCTGAAACGGACAAATAAACGAGTCATGAATGAAATTTCACTCATCAGAGAGATGTGACTTCATACTTGCAACCCGGTAGTCAGAATCAACACCAAACAGTTGACTATCGACCACATAGGGATTCGAAACAGGTTGCTCTCGACAATGTGCCTGTCGCGGGCCTCTCGTCCGCGTATGTGGTCTTGATCTCGTTGAACTTTCTCCATGTCATTCGTCACCCGGTGAACGGAATCCTGGCAGATAGAAAACAAACACGATACAGCAACCGTTGAAACATATCATTTTGGATTCGAGTTACACTAAAGTCTGACAATCGAGGTTAGATGTAGATTTAGAGGTAAAGCAATTTTGTATGACTGTTGATGGCAATTGATGAAGCAAGTCAGTGAGACAAACCATGGCAAGTTTGTGTGAGATTGACATCTTGCCTGTCCACATCTTTTACACCATGTAGTTGTCTGTCTATCTGTTCAACCATCTTATGTCTGTCTGTCTGTCTGTTTATCTGTCTGTCTGTCTGCCAATACATCAATACATCTGTCTGTCTGTCTATCTGTTCGACCATCTTATGTCTGTCTGTCTGTCTGTCAATACATCTGTCTGTCTGTCTATCTGTTCAACCATCTTATGTCTGTCTGTCTGTCTATCTGTCTGTCTGTCTGTCAATACATCAATACATCTGTCTGTCTATCTGTTCAACCATCTTATGTCTGTCTGTCTGTCTGTCTGTCTGTCCAATACATATATTTTCAACATTAAAATCTACATTTAAAACTGTCTGTCTGTCTGTCAATACATCAATACATCAATATATCTGTCTGTCTATCTGTTCAACCACCTTATGTCTGTCTGTCTGTCTGTCTGTCTGTCAATACATCAATACATCTGTCTGTCTGTCTGTCTCTGTCTGGCTGCCTGTCATCTTGTCTTACTGCAACTGGCTTGAAATCACTGTCCACTGAATCATCAATTTGATCAAAAGTCGTCCACGAGTCGTCGTCATCACGATTCACTCCAATATCGATAAAAACAATTTTCTCTGTCACTCGACTGAACGTGTTTCCGAAACAGAACTGCACCAATCCCTCCTTGTCTGAGTTTACTGTGTGCATCCCATCAGCCTGCCTTCTATCGGTACGAATCACGTGACCATTCACACCATACAATGAGAAATCAATATCCATATCACCTCCTTCTATAACCTAGAAGTACATATGAATTAGTTTGTAAGATGGTAAGCTGTGAGCACAAAACGATAATAGACAAACAGACAGAAAGACAAACAAACAGACAGACAGACAGACAGACAGACAGACAAGCAGGTTATTTCATTAGCACACAGCATCTCTACACAGGCAGGCAGGCAGGTAGGTAGGCAGGCAAGCAGGCAGACAGACAACAAACACTGCGCGCACACAAACGGAAAAACTGACAGACGAAACACAACAGCAGACAGTGACTACGCAAATTCACAAGCACAGCCAGTGAAACAGACCAAAAAACACAAAATTTCACGTCAGAGAAACGCCAAAGACAAACAGGACGCCAAGCAATACGAAACACCAACGCACACAGCTCTCACTAAGCCCGTACATCTCTCAAGCCAACAAAAACCCAACGAACAAGCACAGAAAGACATAAAAAACACAAATATACAGCCCGCGCATTCTCATTCAGCCACTCAGTCATAATTCCGACATCAATGGCAAACCCCAAAATGGAGCCCACATAGCAACTGCCACTCGGCAAACCACAGATTATTCTCTCCTCTGTCTCTGTGTCTACCTCTGTCTCACCTGATACTCTATTTCTGTCGTGGAGTCTTTGGGAACGTCCTGAAAGAAGCACTCCTCTCTGCCGGCTTCTAGTCGGTACGTGAATGACGTTTCAAAAGCGAGCAAGGACCTGGCGTAGAGAATAAATAAAAAAGACCGAAAAATCATACTCACACCGTCACGCCGCATGCATTAATCCGGGAACTGCGCTACGCGGCCAACTGCGCGGCCAACTGCGCGGCCAACTGCGCGGCCAACTGCGCGGCCAACTGCGCGGCCAACTGCGCGCGCCCAACTGCGCGTGCCCAACTACATGTAACTTTAAAAATAAAAATTAGGTAAGTATCTGTACCATGTTAGAACAAGACTTGTAACACAATGCTAGCATAAGTCCAATCTGTGGACCTCAACTTCAACTCACTGTACTTCAATAATTAATTAATTAATTAATGTCTAAACATGATACGCAAACAAATGTCCTTCCCCCCCTTTTTAGACCTACACAGGGCAGATGAAACCACTCAGAACAGTTATATCACACGATATCGTTTTCGCTGCAAAAGACTCTAGCAGCCGACAAACGCAACACACATTCACTTTTCATTTCTGTCTTTCTCCGTGAAAACGGCCTCAAGAAATTCTCAGCTAAGCATTTTGCCAGATGAATGAGTAATTAACCCAACTGTGTTATGATACTTTCCCTAGCAAAACCCTAAAGCCATGAAAAAACAATGTGGGTTTCGCGGCATATTCCCTGTGATGCATGCTCTCCTAACTTCTAACACACATCCACGACACCAAATTCCCTTACTCTAGTTGATTCTCCCGATTTGCTAAACTGCATACGGAAAACGGGATTGTCATTATGCCCAACAATTACAAAGAAATAATTTCCAGTCATGTTTAGACAGTTGAAATCAATTTATAGGTCCTGGATAACAAGTTCCCACAAACTTTACGTCGTAGCGAAATATGAAATATAGCAAGTGCACGCATCTACCATAATACGACTCCTGTGCAGAGCTTGAATACACAAAGTGTACGTGTAGGCGTTTAGTTTAGCGAATGAAGCCTCGACCTCCCACACCCGTGTAGCGCCAATTTAACTTTCCTAAAATTATACGGGACATTATTGTTTCCCAAATCCAGTGAGGTGGCTGTTGGAAAGACGATTGAAAGGTAAGTTTTCAGTATCAACTGTGGTGTACGTAGGCTATTATAGGAGAGCGAAATACAAGCGCTTTCTTAGCTTTCCTAGCCTAGCTACACAAATTCGCGCGCATTTGCTGCATGTGCAGCTGTTGTGTATTACCCGATTAGAGACGATATATGGTTTGATTGCATGTGAGGACATAATTTCATTGCTGTGATTAAGTAGATTGTGTGAGTTTCGGATTTGTCGATTTGGACAGGAAGACGTGTTTGTGTCTAGGCTCCACCTCTGTTTGTGTAGATTGTATGCAACAATTTCAATACATCTTCAGATAAAGGGTGTTGTGTCTCATTTCGATTTCAGTCGCAAATTGAATTAGAGTCAGTACCGAGTGAAACTTGGTTTTCCTAACACATTTGTTCTCTCTCAAAGCTTTCCAAGGCATCATCAGACCTTAAGTTAATTATTTTAATGACTATGCCCTCTAAAACTTGGTCTAGTTTGCAAAACTCATGTCTGTACATGGTAATGTGATCCTTATCCATACATTTCTATCTACGTTTTCCAGTGGGCTGTGTCCTTATCTAGCTGCTATTGTTACCTTGATGGAATGCGTGAACTCACCCCAGAAGTGAAAGAAAATGTTGATTGGATTGTTTTTCAAACACTTAATTCTTTCATGTTCTATCACAGCTCTACTACATAGTAGGGCATTCATACTGACCATCATGTAGCGTTATTTCTTACTTAGCGTAGTCTTCTTTCACATCTATGTTACCTATGAATTAAAGGTTCTACATATTATACTAATACAGAACCAGTGACTTTGCTATGTGCATTATTTTCGTCCGTAATTATTTTCAAGTGTGCTTGAGTCAATGCTACAGTGTGAATGCACTTTAGTGGTAGTAGATCCTTAACTAAATTTAAATTGTAAGCATCCAGTTTTAGCATTCGGTCATCTGCAATGTACAATATGCCTTACATTACATGCACATTTTTATGTTAATTTAGTGTTTATCATATGGTGTTTAATTAATTAATTATGGATTTAGGTGAAGTTGATTGTACAGCAAGTCAAACAAAACTACAGCTTATTGATCATTTGTTTCTAGGTTTTTTCATCATTGACGTTGAGATGGCAAAACGAGATCATTTTGATGTGCTGATTGTTTGTCCTCAGGAGTCAGAGCTGCAGGCTGCACGTCACGTGTTTGAACACGAAACAAAGAGCAAGTTTGAAGGAGCTCACACTGATCTCCCTTACAACCTTCGTTTATGTCGTGGATGGAATGATTTGCCTTTGAATGTTGCCATGGTAGCTCAGGTGGAGTGTGGTGGTATTGAGTGTATGAAGCTTGTTGCTGACTTGGCAAAACATTTTTCTGTTGGTTTGATTGCAATGACGGGCATTTGTGCTGGAGAAGAAGACAGAAAGAGAGGAATAGAATATGGGACAGTTGTGGTGGCAAAGAGAACAACAACAGAATGTGGAGGGTTAGAGAAGGAAGATGGAACAGTTCAATCTCGTGCACGTTACATAGAAGTGAGCAAAATGCTTGCTCCAGCACTGAATGAAGTTGTTGAGACAAGAGAAAATGACAAGTGGTCATCGTATGTTCCTGCTAAATTGCATCGTGCCAGTCCACGATATGTAAAGGAGCTGCTGCTTCAGTGTGTTTTAGACAATGAAGAAATCAAGGAGAAGAAGGATTGTGCAGGCATTAAGAAAAAGAAGCTTTCTGTAGGCATCAAAAAGAAAATGCTTCTTGCAATTATGGAAAGTAAACTTTTAGGTCTTACTAAACATGACGTCATCGAGGTTTTAGAGAAAATGGAGAAAGAGCATGAGCCATTAGTGTATGCAGAAGGGAAGCTACAGGAATACAAGTCAACTGAAGCAGGAGAGTTGTATGCCAATAAGCAAGTGGAATTTCTACAAGAAAACAGAAGTTTTACAGTTGTATCTGGATCAATAGGATCAGTTTGGATGGACACTGAAAGACTTGACAGAGAAATGACAGAACTGAAACAACGAATGGGAGATCACGACATCAAAGCTATTGATAAAGAAGCTCATTTCTTGATGGAACAAGCGACAGACAGTTTCAGTCCTGGATTAGCTGTTGTGATGAAGGGAATCTCTGACTACGGAACTGAGAGCAGCAAACTGATGTATTATAAAGCTTATGCTGCTGCGACTCCAGCTGCATTTCTGAGGCATTTCATCACTGAAAAGAAGTCTGTGATCAGTACGTGATATTGAGAACGATATGCAGACAGTTATGTGAAAATATATTTTATTTGCTTTATTGTTTGTAGGTTCTGGGTCATTGAAAGCTCAGCTGTTTGATTTGTGTGACATTGTGGGTGAGAAGTGGCGTGATTTGGCTGATCGTCTCAACATGAGCAGATATGATGTTGAGATGATAGAACTGGAGGTTCATACAAAGAAGGAACGAGCATTTATGATGCTATGCAAATGGCAGTCGATGGTAGGAGAGAATGCAACTGTAGAGAAGGTAAAAGCTGAACTAAAAGAGATTGAAGAGCAGAAGAAGGAAGAAGCCATTGCAAGTAAGAGACTATAATGTTGTGATGTTGGTGTTGTAGATTTGTATTTTATATTCATGTTTTCAAGCAGCTTTACAAAGTCTAGAATAGTCTGGTTTTGTTACGTTTTACTGAAAGCTTATATTGGATGTACTTGTGTTATATTATCTTATTTGTTGCTATTGTTGAGATTAGCATGTGATAATTCAGTAGCAGTTGCAGCTAGATGCACATCAGAAAATTTGCACCATTAACGTGTGATCTCTTACTTGTGTGTTAGGTATAGTGTTTCCCAATGAGCTAATGGAAGAAAAGCAATTTTGTGGTCGCCATAAAGAGTTGACAGTTTTGTCCAACACAATGTGGGGAGAAAAGGCTCCACAAGTGTCTACGTCATTGAAATTCTGCTGTGTGGTGTGTTTATATGTCAGTGTAAATGAAACATTTGATATCAACCGATTGTTTTGTGTATTGCATTTAGGTGATCAAAGGAATGGGCGGAGTGGGGAAATCATCTTTGGCAGCCAAATATGCATTTGAATGTAAACATCTGTATAGTGATGGAGTGCTGTATTTCAATGCAGAATCATGGGCAACGCTGACAAACTCAGTCGTACACAATGTAAACACATTGACTCACATTACTGGTAGTTTTGTGTTAACAATGAGCACATTGTCTATTTGCAGCTCACAGTTTTGTCTGTAAGTTCTCCTTCTGTTTCACGTTCTCAAAGTCGATTTGATGAGCTAAAGAGCAATCCATTAGAAGACAAGAATGCAGTGCTGCTCAACCACATTTCCAAGCTTCCTAAGATGTTGCTGGTGTATGATGGTGCAGATGATCTCTCTTTTCTGCCTAAAATTCTTCCTCGTTCAACTGCTCGTGTCCATGTATTGATCACAAGTCGATGTGATGATTGTTCTGTGTTACAGAAATCACTAAATCATGTCATCTCTCTTGGTTGTTTGGAAGCGGAAGATGCCGTGGCAGCTGTAGCCATGTGGTCTGGTCGTCAACCGTCCAACAGTCAAGAAACAGCAGCAGTCACCAAATTGTCAGTTGAAGCTCCCATAGAAAAGCTACCAATTGCTCTTGCTCATGCAGGCACGTATATGCGAAAGGCACATCTAAGTTATGAGGAATATTACAAACGGTTGAAAAGAAATGAAGTTGAACTTGAGGGTTTCGCATTGGATCTCGACAAACTGTTGCATTACTTTAGAGCAAGTCGTCTACGTGAAGTGCTAATGGAAGCTGATGTAACTGAGCCTCCTGATTTGAAACGGTTGAGTGACAGGAATATTGATGAGTTGGATATAAGTGAACGTGACAAAAATGTTGTAAAAAATGTGAGAAATTTTATGATGTCTTCTAGTCATGCTCATCTGACATGGCAGATGGACATTGAGTTGGTTGCAAGAGAGAATGCCAAAGCGTTGTCTCTACTTGAATATGCATCATTTCTGTCTTCAAGAGACATTCCAGAGAAGCTCGTTCGTCCTCTTGTGTTTGGTGAATGTGCCAATTATGAATACAGTTTGTGTGTCTCAAGTTTGTCTTCACACAATTTAGTTGAATGGCACGAGACAGCAGAAGGTTACACTTTGAATATTCATCCATTGGTGCAGTCAACAGTGATGGAACGTGTCAAGCAACAGCCAGATGAGATGGAACGTAAACTAACTGATGTTTGTAAAAATATGTTGTCTCATCTACCGCACAGTACAATGGACTTAAATTGTCTTCCAAGTGATGTACGACTTCAACATTTTTCTCACTCATATTCATTGACTAAGCATGTATTGCTAGCTGATGTAGAAATACCAACTTGCTTGGATTTGGTTAGGTATACGTTTTCACAGTTCCAGTCTCCTGACTCATCGTGGTATTTGTGTGAACAATGGTACCACAAAGTGATGCAGTTGCACAGTTTGCCACATGAGGTCAAACGCACTTTGGTTATAGACGGTATAACTGCATCTTCAGATTCAATTTTGTTCTGTATTGGTTATCACTTTGTGTTATTTAGCAAGTAATCTTTTGAGTATGGCATATCTGTTCATGTTGAAAGAAAAGGAATCATTAGATTTGAGTCTGAAAACCAAGAAGATGATTGATGAGTTGAAACCAGATGAGAAGAAAGAAATATATCAACATCATAGAAAAGGTAAGGTAAGACATTTGATGATGTATTTATAGACCAGGCGTGCATCTGTATTGTTGAGAATTACTGGATGAATTTGTTTGATGATGTCAATTTCAGTACTTTATAGTTGTTTGAAAACAATTAATTTAACAAAGTTAGAAAGTTCATACACCAGAATATGATGTTGTGTGAAATACGTGACGTAATCCAGTGATTATAAATAGTATATGTAGTTTGCACTAAAGAGATGATGGATAGTTTATTGACACATTTGAAGGTATGAAAACATTTGTTGATGCATTTTCCTAACTGACAGCATTTGACTGAGACTCATTTATATTAATTAAGTTGAAGGTAGGGGAAGGGGTCAGTCGAGTCAGTTTTAGTAAGTTTATAAGTTGTTTGTCTTGATGACATTATATCTTTTGTCTTGTCATTAAGTGGAGATGGTTTTTGCAATGATTAGATGACAACACAAGCAAATATTTATTTAGTGATGATAATCAAAAATCAATAATTGAATTATAATTTTGTTTTAATCAGCTTGAGGTAAGTAGTTTTGTTTAGACTAGAATTTCATTGTTTGTAAAGATTTTGAGGTGTTTTTGTTTATTGATTATGATAGTCAGATTTATAGATCATTATTATCATTGTTACAAGTACCCAATTGTATTGTTGATAGTTTGTATATTTTCTGTAATTATTAAATTTTAATTTAAAATTTGTTATATTTTCTCACTATAAGTAACCGTTTGTTGTAGTGTTAGAGAACATTTGTCTTTGCTATGACATGCTAAACAAGTTTGAGGAAGAAAAGTTTTATCTGAAAGAGCTGATGTTGCTGATGAAAACTTCTGGAGAACAACATGGATGTGGATTTGCTTTAAGTATTAAATTAAAGACAAATTTGTTTAGTCTATGTAGTGTTTGGTGCAATGGCAGTTTATTTATTTGTTAGTTGGATGCACGATGGCAGAGAACTACTTTAAGAGGGGTAAACAAGACAAAGCAATGACATTATGCCAACAAGTGATGGAAAAGTTAAATGGTATGGAGGAACATGATCAGATCGAAGGTAAATAATTTGAATCATAAATTTTCTTATTGTTGAATGTAATGCTGTGGCAAGTCAAAGTTTTATTAAATTAACCTCATACTGTGATTTCTGTTATATAGTGATGTCAAGATTATCAAAATGTTTTTTATCTTTTGGAGAATTTGAAAAAGCAGATGATTTATTGGATAGGTCATGGAAATTGCTTTCCAGAGTTGATTATTACAAATTTCTTCGTGAGCGTCTTGCAGGTGAGGTATTTTGTATATTTGTAATTCTCATAAATTAATTTTTCATTATTTGCTTGTAAAATGGGAAGCATCTAGTACTTGTCAGTGAGAGCAATATTAGTTAAAGAAAGTCAGGGTCAACTGTATTGAGATGTGCAGAATCTTTCATTATGGTTTATTGTATATCACGTGACATGTTGTATTTGTGTGAAATTAAAACTTAAAAAGCATGCGTTTATGATAGAGAAAGTGTTAATGGAGACTCAAAGCCATGATAGTTGACTTGAATGACACTCTGTATATATGATTGCAAGGATACAGTCAACCTTACATTTAGCGACATCTGAAAGGGCATAATATTTAGGTCGTTATATGCGATGTGTCGTTGAACCCAATGTACACGTTTATGCACAGTAAATGCCTTGTAGAGGCTTACTAACAGGTTTGACATTTATTTTAGTTTAATATATCAACTCGCGAGCAATCTAGTTTTCATTTATGGCTTTAAAGTATTGTTCAATGCGCTGTTGCTCGTTCCGCTGGCAACTGCTTCTTCTATTCGACGCCTGTCTTTGATGATGCCAGCTAAAGTACCGTGAGGGACGTCGTACTTCTTTTCCAACGCATTCCGTGACACGCCGGAGTCGAGTTCGGCCAAAATCGCGTATTTTTCTGAGAATGACAGCCGTTTTCGCTTTCTGGAAGCCATGCTCAAGACACGTGATCGGCGCATGCGTTACAAAATTTACATTGGTCGGTATAAACGAGGAAATTAGTACTACACTGGACAGTTTAGACAGGTCGGTAAATGCAATTTGTCACTATATCCGCTGTCGCTAAACCCGAGGTAGGAAGACATATTTTGTACTACCTTCTTGATAGGGTAAAACGTTTCGGTCGTTACTACCGATGTGTCGCTAAACCCAATGTCGCTAAATGTAAGGTTGACTGTATGTTATATTGTATGTAGAATGAAAGTGCAGATAGACAGTAAAATTATGATTTTGTTTTTGTTCATGTCTTTATGTAGTCATGAAGCTCAAGTGTGAGTGTGAGATTAGAAGACCTAATGCATCAAAAGACAAGCTTACTGAAGCATTGGAAATAGCAATATCAGCATTGTCTATTGCTCAGTCTTTCCTACCATCAGAAAGTGCAGAGATTTTCTATTGTATGTGAATTGATTGTTAAATGTTTTGTGCACTACTGAAGTTATTTTCCGGATTGTTTTCAATTCTGGTTATTGTAGGTAAATTTCAAATTATTAAATGTAACGGAAAATTAGGAAACGTGGAAACGTGCATTGAACAACTGAAAGAGCTCAGGAAAGTTGAGGAGACAAACATGCCTGATGTACATAGCAAACTATGTGGTGGTCAGTATAGTTCTGTATCTGTTAGTGTTTTTGTTTTTCGGTACTGCTCTAAGTTTTATTATGTTATACAGTAATAAGACTATTAGGAGGCATGCATGAGAAGAGAGGTGATTTAGTTGCAGCTGTGATGTGTTATAAGGAAGTATTAGAGCGGTACCAGCAGGAGGACCATTCTGATCATGTGAAAATTGCTAATAGTTTGATAACATTCTTGATACGACATGACATCATATTAAAGGTTGTATGTTTTCTGTTTAGCTCTCATGTTGATTGGTAGAATATATTATAAGATGGGCAACATCAGGGATGCTGTAAAGCATTTAGAGCAGTCTATAGAATTTAGAGAACAGAAGCAGTTACCACCTTGTCGTGAAACTGGTCAATGTATGCAGTAATATGCGTATTAAATGTTTATTATTATTAATTTATATCTGTGAGTTTGCATTTTAATTCTATGTGCTGTAGTTATGGATTACTTGGAAGATGTCATAGACCGACGCCAGAAAGAACGACAACATTTGAACAAATGCAAGGAATCCATCTAGCACAAGAAGCATTTACTAAATCTCTCAACATACTGTTGTTTTATCCAAATTGTGATCAACAAATATTGGACGGTGAGATCTTTTTTACTTACTTTGCAGTACAGTGCTGGCGGAGCTGGGGGTGCAGAAGGGACAATATGCCCCCAAATTGACCATCAACAACTGCAAAGAAATTTTGGAAGAAAATATATGAAATTTTTACTCCAGTATGACAAGTGTTCAGACCTATAAATGTGTATAAGCACTTTCTGTTGCCTAAGAGGAGCGTGTAAGTTAATAAATTATATTAATAAAGTTTAACATCAGGAAGCGCTTTCCGATAGGAAATGCTTACTGAAAGCTCATCCTAGTTCATGTACTGCGATGTCCTTTCATGCTCCTAACTTACGAGTCGCTCTGCCATCTCTGCAGTACATAATAACTTTACTGATTACAGTGTTGAGGGACCTTGCTGCTTCATATGGCATGAAAATTGATGAGGAGACTATAGATGAGAAGGCCACTAGTATGAGCTCTGTGATGTCTAGTTTGCTAATATTTCCATTGTTGATGCATTTATTCATGTATGTGTAGTGCTAAAACTAATAGCAAGGAAAGCATATACTTGGAGAGATTATGCCAGAGCTAAAGATTTGTTCTACATGCAAATGAAAGTTGAAGCTGCTACAATGGTTTTACAGCCAGTACAAAAAGCTATTGGTATACAGTTGTTTGTTTGTATACGGATGATTAGGTGTGAAGTGTCTATATAATGTTAACTGTGTTATGTGAGAAGACTGTGCTAAAATGTTTTTAATTATACGTACTTGTGTGTGCCTGTGTGTGTGTGTGTGTGTGTGTGTGTGTGTGTGTGTGTGTGTGTGTGTGTGTGTGTGTGTCAAGGCTTATAGGATTGGTACTTTTTCTTTAAAACATGATCATTTTATTGAAGTACATGGATTGGGAAATTTGTTGATATCAATTAGTTGTTATTTATCAGATGTGACCAATAGTAATTTTATCTCTTGTACTTCAGCACTGCACAACATCGGTTTGTGTCAGATACGTCTCTCACAGTTGGATGAAGCTGAGGAAACGTTTACTGAATCACTGAGAATTGCTCAATCTCTGAGACCAGTAGAGCATCAAGGTTTATAGATTTCATCCAGTAAGACATGTCAGCATGTCAGTCTATGTGATGTGATATTGATATCAATTGTTTTCTAAATTTAGTCAAAAATCTGCTTGGACTAGTTCGGATGCTGAAGTACTTTAGAACGTTAGATTAAGGTACAGACTTATTAGTAACACAACACAGTCACAAGATTGATGAAGTGTATTTTACAGTTAGTGCTGATTGTCATATGTCTATATGTTTGTTTGCTTTTTGTCTGCTTATTGATATCAAATATATTCTAAACTTTATAGACAATAATGATTTACATTTTATCTCAAATTGCAATACACTACAGTATGACGTTTTTGTCTTGTGCAAGACAATCTGCTAATGATGCAAGTCTGTTGAGTACCAATGCATCACTACTGACTATATTATAACACCACGATATTTGACTGTTTGTCTTTAATATTAATTAAATTGTGTGGTTGGGAGGCCTTATCAAGATAAATTGCTGAGAGTCTGAGAATAATTAGCCTTCAGATTCGAGGTAATATTAATATCTAAATGATTTGTTGTATGATGACTTGCCACTTACTTGCTGGTCATACTTATCACTCAATAAGTGTGTCAGTGAAGGAGTTGATGTGGGTGGGTGTTGGTGGTGATGAGTGATTGTTGACAGCTTGACAAGCAAGCCACCTGCTCACAACAAGTCACATGCTTAGATCGATCAACCCATTGTGTTCCATACGTTAGAGACAGTAGGTCCAATCCAACTGGTTGGTGTGTGTCTCTACTTCACTTGATGATGTTGCTAAATGGCACGTCCAGATGAGGTGATTCTGAGCGTCTCAACAAGACGAGACACTGGAAACAGGACAGCAAAGGAGCTTGACAGAACATGTTACAATGCGCATATAGTATACTGCATGATCATTGTCGTATTGTGATGTCAGAAATTCTGAAATTTTTGTTCAATTTATTTACTGTCACGTGATTATGTCATATTTGGTATTTAATTAATTAATGTATGTTGACCAGTCAATATTTAGTTTGCAGTTGTGTTGGCAGTCTGTTACCCAATGCTGCTGGAAGGGCTCTATGGAACTAGGTTACCCCCTTACTACGATTTAGGGTATAATCATTTTAAGGGGTGTCGCATTCTGGGTTGATAATTACTTTTCAGGGGCACCCTAAATAGGTCCTATAAGGTAGGTAGTTATATTTGTGTGTCACTAGCTGACTAACAGCATCTCTAGCTAATCAAAGTTGGAATAGTGAAGGAGGCAATGTGTTGATCTGTGACCTTAATTGCTTTTAATTTTTATTAATTAAGTATTTTTTAGTAATTTTTTATTAGTTATTTTTGTTAATTAATTGTTTATTAACTATTGTTTGTTAGTTAATTAAT
>NC_085090.1:7763317-7773317 GCF_963422355.1 Corticium candelabrum
GCCACAAAACTAATACCTCAATATCTAAAAAACAACACATAGTGTGTCAATACGCATTAGACAGTAATTATCTAGCAAGTACTCGCATAATTAGAATTTCTGCTAGTAACGATAAACCAATATAGTTTAGGCATGCAGTAATTAATTAAATCAGTCTCGCGTAATCAGCTCCTCCCTCTTTCGGACTTCCTGAGGACGTCCAAAAGTTGAAAAGGAGGGAAATTATGGATGCGCGGACTAGTACAGTACTAGAATTGGCTGAATATGTTTGACAGCTTCAGAACTAGACTTGCCTGGGGTTGGTTATTCGTAAAGCTTGATCACTCTAGGGCAGTCTCGTTAGATTTACATTTCTATCAGACACTACAGATTTTTACTTGAATCTACGGTGTACCTACAGTTTCACTGTACACGTGTGCCTAGATCTTCCAGCAATCTAAAAGTTGGGTGAGATCTGGGTTCTTTGCGTGTGAGCGTGTGACCTGAAGGAACTTGCGTGAGACTCACGCAAGTTGCGTGTGAGTTGGCAACTCTGGCTCTATAGCGAAGAAGTTATTACAGATTTTCAAAGTGCAAAGTCAATGCGAACAGATAGTAGGTACACACCTTTGCAGATCTCTTTACAGCATAACCAATCAACTGGATGTATCGATTCGCTAAATCATTATGGTTATAAAAACATAGTGATCCTCTCTCACAAAGTACGCAGAGATTTTTGTATGAATTTTACACGCACAACTCACTCAGCTCACAATCCCAGTTTTAAGTTAATTAAGTCAACTTGTCATTGTAATAATCTAGTGTATTATATATCTATCTGTGTTATGTTCCACACGGTTATGTTCAATGAGGTTTATTCCACAAGTCGGGAGTGCCTATTATATTGAATAGTCTATAGTCAATCATGCAGTAACTACATGATTATACATGCATAAGACTCTACGTAGTACAACTAGGGAAAGGTAAAGTAAAAATATGATGTTATCACCAAATATGTCAACGTTAAACATTTGATGACGTCATTATATTTGATGACGTCATATTGACGTTTGGCAAAATATCCTGGTTGAAACATTGCACACACACACACACACACACACACACACACACACACACACACACACACACACACACGAACAGAAACACACATGAACAGGTATACACACTTGGACAGACACAGACAGACAAACAGACAAAAACACATGGACATACACACATAGACAGACAGACAGACAGACAGACAAATAGACACACATACACATGGACACACATACATGTAGAAACAGACAGACAGACAAACAGACACAAATACACATGGACAGACAGACAAACAAACAAAAACACAGATAGACACACACATGGACACACATATGTATACACACACATATGCACACACATATGTATACACACACACACACACACACACACACACACACACACACACACACACACACACACACACACACACACACACACACACACACACACACACACACACACACACACACACACACACACACAAAGAAACACATGGACAGACAGAGACAGACAAACAGACAGACAGACAGACAAACAAAAACACACGGACATAAATACATCTTGGACACACACACATACACACATATGGACAGACACACATACATACACATACACACATATGGACAGACACACATACATACACATACACACATAGACAGACAAACAGACAGACAGACAGATAGACACACAGACAGACAGACAGACAGACAGACACACCACACACACACACACACACACACACACACACACACACACACACACACACACACACACACACACACACACACACACACACACACACACAACTCCAACATTCTACAATGAGAGATCGGTGCTTCTTCCAAATGATACGCATAATATCCAGTACTGCCTGCAAATGCTCCTGCAGTACCCACAAATATCCAATGTCTACTCTTTGACAACACACCAACGTATCTTCTTCTTGTCTTGTCACGCAGTTTCTTCCACCATCTCCTCATTAACCGTCCACCTACAAATGCGACTATTCTGTACAAATATGGATTAGCCAGCCACACTGCATGTCGTCGAGAGGTCGTGTCAAATGTAGCACAATCAAATTTTCCAAATATGGATGAAATCAGAGAATTCCCGGATGTGATTCTATATTTCACCGTCCCTCGTCTGACCGTCTTGTACAACACACTCTCTTCTAGTATTGATGACGTAAAGCGCCGACAGCAAATCAGAGAGCGAAATAATGCGAACATAACGAGTGGGTCACGTGACACATGAGCGACTGCCCCAATCTCTAGTTGTAAACTTCACAACAAAGCTAACTAAATAGTCGTCCTCTCTCCAACATCGTAAACGTTAGAGATAAAATTCTAGAAAAACATCCGGGCAGTCTCAAGGTATTTATCCGGGAGTTTCTAAATTGATTTCAATGGTTTGTTGAATTACTATAAATAGAGTTAGGTGTACTAACAATGAGTATGGACTATGGAGTTGAGAGTTCAGTTGTGAGTGTGTCCTCAACTATGGCAAGATATCACTAAACTATAGTACTGATCCACCATATACCTAACTGTTTCCTGATTTTTATACCGACCAATAGATTCTGAGATACTCATTCCTTCTGTCTACAATATATTAATTACAACCTAGCTAAGGAAAATACGCGTACAATCCATTAATTTAAATATTTATTTAATTAACTTAAAATATTATTAACCGTAAAATGTACAGTCAAACTGTAATACATAATTATCATCAGTCATTTTATGTGCATGTGCAGTATTTAGACCTCATGAGAATAGGAAGGATGCTTGAGTTATGTACTTCAGTTTGAAACGAGAGATCCAGTAAATCCCACAGGAAAGACATATTGTCCTGTAGCTATTATTTAATTAATATTAAAGACAAACAGTCAAATATCGTGGTGTTATAATATAGTCAGTAGTGATGCATTGGTACTCAACAGACTTGCATCATTAGCAGATTGTCTTGCACAAGACAAAAACGTCATACTGTAGTGTATTGCAATTTGAGATAAAATGTAAATCATTATTGTCTATAAAGTTTAGAATATATTTGATATCAATAAGCAGACAAAAAGCAAACAAACATATAGACATATGACAATCAGCACTAACTGTAAAATACACTTCATCAATCTTGTGACTGTATTGTGTTACTAACAAGTCTGTACCTTAATCTAACGTTCTAAAGTACTTCAGCATCCGAACTAGTCCAAGCAGATTTTTCACTAAATTTAGACAAAACAATTGATATCAACATGACTTTGCATAGACTGACTTGCTGGCATGTCTTACTGGATGAAATCTGTAAACCTTGATGCTCTTCTGGTCTCAGAGATTGAGCAATTCTCAGTGATTCAGTAAATGTTTCCTCAGCTTCGTTCAACTGTGAGAGACGTATCTGACACAAACCGATGTCGTGCAGCGCTGAAGCACAAGAGATAAAATTACTATTGGTAACATCTAATGAATAACAAATAATTTTTGATATCAAAAAATTTCTAATCCATTTACTTCAATAAAATGAATCATGTTTTAATGAAAAGCACCAAAACCATAAGCCTCAACACAAGCGGACAAATGTAGCCCTCCACGTCATTTGCAGACCTCTCAACTTTTCTTCGCACCAAATGGTGAGACTGTCTTTTGTAAAAGACCACGCCCATTCAATGTGTCTAAAGTGGGCGTGGCTAACAGGCTATGTCGACTCTGGCCTGTACGTGCACAAGATAAGGCTTATCCTCGAACTTCCAGACGTTACTCTTACTGCATACCCGCACGAACAGTCCAGATACAAGCAAGCAGAGCCGTCTACGAGAGTCTAGTCCAAAGAATCCACTATGTCCGGAAAGACGGGCTACACAAAGCAGCTGCCAGAGTGTCTCGTGGTCGGCTTGTTGGGAGAAAGGACTTGCAATCGTGAAAATTGGGCGTAAAATCGTGAGACATGCCCATAAATCGTGAGTTTCATGACGAAATCGTGACAG
This sequence comes from Corticium candelabrum, assembly GCF_963422355.1. Classification (NCBI taxonomy): domain Eukaryota; kingdom Metazoa; phylum Porifera; class Homoscleromorpha; order Homosclerophorida; family Plakinidae; genus Corticium; species Corticium candelabrum. The sequence goes on from NC_085090.1 coordinate 7,767,342, forward strand.
TTGAGAGGTCTGGATTCGACATCAACCTTAAGGTCAGTAGCGGAGATAGATCTAGCTCTCCTGCCCCTAGAGACAGGGCCTCCATGCGTTACGTGGAGGCTTAGGACCAGGCCAGTGCTACTGAAGCTTGGCTAGTCTTGTGCAGTCAGACCCTTCTATCCTAAATGGGCAGGATGTAGGCGGGAAGGGTCTGGCTACGCAAGACTAGAGCTTATCCAGGTGCACTAACAATGGCATGCAGCTCTGGGACTGGACACCAAGGCCCACAAGTACCCGTCTGCTGCATGATGTTACTGCCAAGCAAGCAGTCATGTCCACCCCAGTCAATGACCAGGTACTCATATATACTCCTGAGTAGAGAGAAGCAATTGTGTGTAAGTTTCTTGCTTAAGGGAATATTATGCCATAGCTCGCCATCACTGTGACTTGAACCTGCAACCCTGCAATGTCCAGGATGTTTTCATTTTCCAAATGCAATCTCTAACCAGTTGACCAATAGCAACACACACACACACACACACACACACACACACACACACACACACACACACACACACACCACAGGCGCACACACACACACACACACACACACACACACACACACACATACACACCACAGGCACACACACACACACACACACACACACACACACACACACACACACACACACATACACACCACAGGCGCACACACACACACACACACACACACACACACGCATAATTAACAATATATTAAAGCACAGTCTTCTCACATAACACTGTCAATATTATCTAGACACTTCACACCTAATATCCATATACAAACAATCAACTGTATACCAATAGCTTTTTGTACTGGCTGTACAACCATTGTAGCAGCTTCAACTTTCATTTGCATGTAGAACAAATCTTTAGCTCTGGCATAATCTCTCCAAGTATATGCTTTCCTTGCTATTAGTTTTAGCACTACACATACATGAATAAATGCATCAACAATAGAAATATTAGCAACTAGACATCACAGAGCTCATACTAATGGCCTTCTCATCTATAGTCTTTTCATCAATTTTCATGTCATATGTAGCAGCAAGACGCCTCAACACTGTAATCAGTAAAGTTGTTATGTACTGGAAAGCAAGTACTAGAAAAGATCTCACCTGCCAATATTTCTTGATCAAAATTTGAATAAAATAACAGTATGTTGAGAGATTTAGTATATGCCTCTCGTGCTTGATAAAAAATTTGTAGTTTTTGTTCAAATGTTGTCTGTCTTTCTACTGTCGGCAAATGACAAATTCCAAGAATTTTATAACCTACAACACAAATACAATTGGAATTCAACACACAGATATAATAAACATTCAAAACGCATATTACTGCATACATTGACCAACTTCACCACAAAGTGATAACTGCTTCTGTTCTCTAAATTCTATAGACTGCTCTACATGCTTTACAGCATTAGTGATGTTGCCCATCTTATAATATATTGTACCAATCAACATGAGAGCTGAACAGAAAACATACAACCTTTTATATGATGTCATGTTGAGTCAAGAATGTTATCAAACTATTAGCAATGTCCACATGATAAGAAATGTCCTCCTGCTGGTACAGCTCTAATACTTCCTTATAACATGCCAGAGCTTCAACTAAATCACCTCTCTCCTCATGTATGCTTCCTAATTCTCTTATTACTGCATAACATAAATAAAAGTTAAAGCAGTCCTGTAAAACAAAAACGTTAACAGATACAGAACTATACTGACCAGTACACACATTGCTACGTGAATCAGGCATGTTTGCCCCCTCAACTTTCCTCATCTCTTTCAGTTGTTCAATGCACGTTTCCATGTTTTCTAATTTCCTGTTACATCTAGCAATGAGCAGTTTACCTACAATAACCAGAATTATAAAAAAACTGCAAATAACTTCAGTAGTATACAAAACATATTAACAATCAATTCACGTACAATAGAAACTCTCTGAACTTTCTGATGGTAGGAAAGACTGAGCAATAGACAAAGCTGATTTTGCTATTTCCAATGCTTCAGTAAGCTTGTCTTTTGATCCATTAGGTCTTGTAATCTCACAGTCACACTTGAGACACATGACTACATAAAGACACGAGCAAAAACAAAATCATAATTTTACTGTCTATCTGCACTTTCATTCTACATACAATATAACATATCCTTGTAATCATATATACAGAGTGTCATTCAAGTCAACTATCATGGCTTTGAGTTTCCATTAACACTTTCTCTATCATAAACGCATGCTTTTTAAGTTTTAATTTCACACAAATACAACATGTCACGTGATATACAATAAAACCATAATGAAAGATTCTGCACATCTCAATACAGTTGACCCTGACACTCTTTAACTAATATTGCTGTAACAGACAAGCACTAGATGCTTTCCATTTTACAAGCAAATAGTGAAAAATTGATTTATGAGAATTACAAATATACAAAATATCTCACCCATATGACGCTCATAAATAGAATTGTAATAATCAACTCTGGAAAGCAATTTCCATGACCTATCCAATAAATCATCTGCTTTTTCAAATTCTCCAAAAGATAAAAAACATCTTGCTAATATTGATGTCACTATATAACAGAAATCACAGTATGAGGTTAATTTAATAAAACTTTGACTTACCACAGAATTACATTCAACTATAAGAAAATTTATGATTCAAATTCTTTACCTATTATCTCATCGTACTCCTCCATATCATTTAACTTTTCCATCACTTGTTGGCATAATTTCATTGCTTTGTCTCGTTTACCCCTCTTAAAGTAGCTCTCTGCCATGTTGCATTTAGCTAACAAATAAATAAACTGCCATTGCACCAAACACTACATAGACTAAACAAATTTGTCTTCAATTTAATACTTAAAGAAAATTCAGCTCCAAGTTGTTCTCCAGAAGTTCTCGTCAGCAACATCAGCTCTTTCAGATAAAATTTTTCTTCTTCAAATTTCTTTAGTTGGTGACAGCAATGAAGAATAATCTCCAACACTACAACAAACAGTTAATTACAGTAAGAAAATAAAACAAGATATAAATTAAAATGTAATAATTACAGAAAATATACAAACTACTAGCAATACAATTGGGTACTTGTAACAATGACAACAATGATCTATAAATCTGACTATCATAATCAATAAAGAAAAACACGTCAAAATCTTTACAAACAATGAAATTCCAGTCTCAACAAAACTACTTACCTCAAGCTGATCAAAACAAAATTATAATTCAATATCACACAACATCATATTCTGTTGTATGAACTTTCTAACTTTGTTAAATTAATTGTTTCAAACAACTATAAAGTACTGAAATTGACATCATCAAACAAATTCATCCAGAAATTCTGAACAATACAGATGCACTCCTGGTCTATAAATACATCATCAAATGTCTTATCTTACCTGTAACATGACATTCATATATTTCTTTCTTCTCATCTGGTTTTAACTCATCAATCATCTTCTTGGTTATCAGACTCAAATCTAACGATTGCTTTGTTTTCGACTTGTGAAAATATGCCCTACTCAAAAGATTACTTGCTAAATAACACAAAGTGATAACCAATACACAACACATCTGAATCAACAAGTGAAGATGAAGTTATACCTTCTATGAGCCATTCGCGTTTGACAGCAAGTGGAAAACTTTCCAACTGCATCACTTTGTGGTACCATTTTTCACACAAATAATATGATGTGTCAGGAGACTGGTACGGCATAAATGTAGCACACGTCCACCTAACCAACTGCAAGCAAGTTGGTATTTCTACATCAGCTACCAATACATACTTAGCCAATGAACACAAGTGAGAAGAAAGTTGAAGTCGCACATCACTTGGAACACAATTTAAGTCCATTTCAGTGTCCGGTATATGAGACAGCATATTTTTACAAACATCAGTTATTTTACGTTCAAACTCATCTGGTTGCTGCTTGACACGTTCCATCACTGTTGACTGCACCAATGGATGAATATTCAAAGTGTAACCTTCTGCTGTCTCGTGCCATTCAACTAAATTGTGTGAAGACAAACTTGAGACACACAAACTGTATTCATAATTGGCACATTCAACAAACACAAGAGGATGAACGAGCTTCTCTGGAATGTCTCTTGAAGACAAAAATGATGCATATTCAAGTAGAGACAACGCTTTGGCATTCTCTCTTGCAACCAACTCAATGTCCATCTGCCATGTCAGATGAGCATGACTACAAGACATCATAAAATTTCTCACATTTTTTACAACATTTTTGTCACGTTCACTTATATCCAACTCATCAATAGTCCTGTCACTCAACCGTTTCAAATCAGGAGGCTGAGTTACATCAGCTTCCATGAGCACTTCACGTAGACGACTTGCTCTAAAGTAATGCAACAGTTTGTCAAGATCTAATGCCAAACCCTCAAGTTCAACTTCATTTCTTTTCAACAGTTTGTAATATTCCTCATAACTTAGATGTGCTTTTCGCATATACGTGCCTGCATGAGCAAGAGCAATTGGTAGCTTTTCTATGGGAGGTTCAACTGACAATTTGGTGGCTGCCGCTGTTTCTTGACTGTTGGACGGTTGACGACCAGACCACATGGCTACGGCTGACACGGCATCTTCCGCTTCCAAACAACCAAGAGAGATGACACGATTTATTGATTTTTGTAACACACAACAATCATCACATCGAGTTGTGATCAATACATGCACACGAGCAGTTGAAAGAGGAAGAATTTTAGGCAGAAAAGAGAGATCATCTGCACCATCATACACCAGCAACATCTTAGGAAGCTTGGAAATGTGCTTAAGCAGCACTGCATTGTTCTCTTGTAATGGATTGCTCTTTAGCTCATCAAATCGACTTTGAGAACGTAAAACAGAAGGAGAACTTAAAGACAAAACTGTGAGCTGCAAATAGACAATGTGCTCATTGTTAACACAAAACTACAAGTAATGTGAGTCAATGTGTTTACATTGTGTATGACTGAGTTTGTCAGCGTTGCCCATGATTCTGCATTGAAATACAGCACTCCATCACTATAAAGATGTTTACATTGAAATGCATATTTGGCTGCCAAAGATGATTTGCCCACTCCGCCCATTCCTTTGATCACCTAAATGCAATACACAAAACAGTCAGTTGATATCAAATGTTTCATTTACACTGACATGTAAACACACCACACAACAGAATTTCAATGACGTAGACACCTGTGAAGCCTTTTCTCCCCACATTGTGTTGGACAAAATTGTCAACTCTTTATGGCGACCACAAAATTGCTTTTCTTCCATTAGCTCATTGGGAAACACTATACCTAACACACAAGTAAGAGATCACACATTAATGGTGCAAATATTGCTGTGATTTATATTTTACAATTGTTAGTAAAGTTATCTCAGCGCAACAATCAGCAAACAAAATATAAAACAAATACAACCATCCAATATAATTAAGCTTCCAGTAAAATGCAACAAAATCAGACTATTCTAGACTTTGTAAAGCTGCTTGAAAACATGAATATAAAATACAAATCTACAACACCAACATCACAACATTATAGTCTCTTACTTGCAATGGCTTCTTCCTTCTTCTGCTCTTCAATCTCTTTTAGTTCAGCTTTTACCTTCTCTACAGTTGCATTGTCTCCTACCATCGACTGCCATTTGCATAGCATCATAAATGCTCGTTCCTTCTTTGTATGAACCTCCAGTTCTATCATCTCAACATCATATCTGCTCATGTTGAGACGATCGGCCAAATCACGCCACTTCTCACCCACAATGTCACACAAATCAAACAGCTCAGCCTTCGATGACCCACAACCTACAAACAATAAATTAAATTATAAAGTTGAAAAATAAACCAATAGCTCCTCCCACTGCGCGTCACCTTGCGTCTCTGTCTCGAGAGCAGCAAGAGAAGCTGCAGCAACCGAACGTTGCGCTTGCATCTCGTT
>NC_085090.1:7778317-7785817 GCF_963422355.1 Corticium candelabrum
GTAATACAATTAGGTCTAGATATATTGGGTACGCAAAAGGATCAATGAGACTGATAGCAAATGAGTAAATACGTAGTATGTATAATTAATCCTCACATTATCGACTTTTCGAGGTTGGGAGTTGAAGTGACCGGTCCAAACACGTATTTGTCTAGTCAATAGAGCATTCGGAATTTACTAAGTAATGCAGTGAAACAGGAATTATTGTAAAGCTTTTAACTAGGTCTTGCCCTCACACGGTTAATGTATGCCTGCATGATCAGTCATAACTCTCTCTCCACTTTTAACTTCATATGCATGTATACGTGCGCCCTGAAGTTAAAAGTGGAGAGAGACTCAGAGTAATAACTGATCATGCAGGCATACATTAACGGTGTGAGGGCAAGAGGGCCATGGCCCTGATTCGCTTCACAGACCGATTTTATGAAAAATTTATTTCTACTAGCTCTTTCCTTTAGAATTTCATTTCATCATCAATTGCTACGTCTGCAAAGTGACAATATTCAAAACTCCTGGCTTCACCTTCAAATCGACGTGCATTCTTGAGTAACTCTGCACTTCCGGTATTCCTTTCCTCCTAGTCAGAAGAGACAGTACAACATGACTAGCTCCATTCGTCTCTTAAAGTGTAGAAACAGTGTCTGTAGCTTACGTCTAGCTCACTTGCATGTTTCCAACCTTGCAACTTGCCCAGAACTTCCGGCGCACTCGACCGTTGCGCGAAGACAGTATGGACGCCATTACGAGCCTTCTTCTTCTATTAAGTTGGCAAAACTAAAGCGTAGAACCAAAAACTTGGCACGACGATTCGTTACACGAGGTACAACAATCTGATGATCGATTTTTACCTCCGTTACGCTGACGAGCGCATTTGACGTCTTTTTTCCATACTAAATTTGAACACCCCGAGGTAGCGAAACTCGTCAAAATGAGCTTGAACGCACAAAAGATTCTAATCACATCAAGACTGTTCACTATCTACGGAGCCTCGCGTTCCCTGCACGTTCGAGCGAAGCGAGCGCGCAATAACCGTTTCAACCTCGTCTAAAACAGCGAAGGCGTGTCTATTTGCTATGGAGACAACTTGACCGTTAGACCATTAAACTCTACTAGCATTAACATGTGATAAATTTTGAAACGTTTTAACTGATAGTTTATGTGTAACAGTTATGTCATGAATTATAATGATTTTATTTTGTCAGTAGGGGATCAGGCCCCTTAAGCTTTACAATAATTCCTGTTTCGTTGCTTTACTTAGTAAATTCCGATTCATTCTCTCTGCGTGCATTATATCATTATCAACTGCTATCTAGGCATAATCTGATTGATGTAATTGACTTAGTTAACAACGCACGCGCACTAGAAAGCATGTATATATGCGACGCGTTCTGAGCTGTTTCTACACTTAATATATATCTAGAGATGCACACACTTACGTGTGTTGTTGTGGTGTTGATTGGATGAAACATTCTACAACAGCCTACGACCCTCTAACTGTAGGCAGCTCCTCCTGATCTGCAAGCGTGATTCACCTCTAGCGACTATAGCTAGAAACACGGAGAAAATAAATGAGTTTGCTACACGCCTAGTAAGATCTCTAGGTTCAGATCGTAATCCAGTCTGGCTGAGTGCACGCGTAATAAATCTGATTGATTTCGCTCTCCGCATGCAGTGTATAGATCTAGAGATAGATAGTCTATGCTAGATTTGGATCTTGGATGGGACGAATCATCTGCTGAATGTCCCAAAAAAATTACGCTTAATTAATTAATCAATGGTGCAAAATTTACAATATTTGCTAACCCTAACCCTAACCTTAACCTTAATTAAATTAATTAACCCAAAATTTATCACACACAAAGATATCAACTAACGCATGAAAACACATGATTTACTGTGTCAATAACAAAGACGCAAGTCGGTTTGTTATAGCTAATTGCGTCTGTCTACCTGTGAAACATTACGTGCACATTACTTGGCACAACAGTTAACGGTCATTTAGGCGAGTCTTTTGCAGAAATGAGAACATTCAAATATAAATGTATAAATAATTCTAAACTCCATTAGCTAAAAAATTGGTTCGGATGAGTTGAAGTTTGTGCATAAAGCTATTGGTAGGGAAGATGAGAGTGGGATGCGCTCTAGACATCAGCGGTTACTTAGATAATTAACGACGGACGGTCGCGTGTCTGCAAAAGCTATACCATAAATGGAGTCAGGATTGTTACTTTATCAACGTTACCGTGCAGATTCTTTCCATTGTTTACAGTCGCAGAATCAGATAGTGCACGGGAAGGTGATGAACCCACCAGCTATAGAACGTAAGAAGCGGCGGTCCGTGTCTTCTAGATGACGGAATAAACAAAAATGATTACATCATCAGTGTGTGCTGCTAGATATAAAGGATACGTGAATGAGAGTAGCAGACAATTTACTGCAGAGACTGAGGAGAGAAGAGACTTGCAGACTCTTTGGATCTGAACACTTGTTGGCAACAAGAATGACTTTCCTCAAGTAAGTGAAATCAGTCTTTTGTCTAATGAGAACGTTGGATATGTTTAGAATGTTTTAAAGGTTTATTGCATTTTGTACTTTATTTCTGGATTTGATCTTTACGGTCATGGTCAATGGACAGTCAGTAAGTCAGGTAAGACGAGCAGTCAGTCAGTTGTCGTGTATAGCAATCTCTACAAGTTTATCCAACTCTCCTACAAACTTATTTTTTGTTTTAGAGCAAGGCTCAAAGCAGTCCCACTTGCAGTCGTGGTAAGACACTAAATTTGAGTATATAAATTATAAAAATAATCATAATTGACGTTTACTGTAGGTCCACCCGGACTGCCTGGAAGAGACGGTAAGTAAAAATCGAAATATACTATCCCACGTTTGGTCAAACCTTTCTGCATGTGCGCATGTCGCCTGTCTACAGCTAGCTGCCAGTTGTCATTCTGCCTGTTTGCAACAACGTTGTGTGCTATAGATTAATACCATTTTTGTACCTAATTTATTGCATATGCATAAGTTTGTGGCGCTAATCCTGACATAAAATTCTCTTCCAGTGGTTTAATTTGCATGCATAAACGTCATACCTAGAGTTTTCAAATTATTCAATCATCTCAATTTGCGTCTTCTTTGTGTAGGCCGAGATGGTAAGCATGTCACTGAACTTGGAGTATGTGAGCACGGTTTGTTACTGAAATATTACAGGAATACAAGGCACTCCAGGCAGTCCTGGGATGCCGGGAAGAGGCGGCCTTGCGGGTTCTCGAGGCCTCCCAGGTGACGAAGGGGCAAAAGGAGAACCTGGAATAGGTAAACAATAAACAACGTCTGTTATGATTATATGTAGACTGGTTACACTTGGACTTACAGAACATGTACAACTACTAAGAGGTGATGGTATACTTGTCTCATCATGAGAACCTATAATGAAGACAAAGACAAAGACACACACACACACACACACACACACACACACACACACACACACACACACACACACACACACACACACACACACACACACACACACACACACACACACACACACACACACACACAAGATTATATAGTTGTAAAATTGATAAAATTGTTGTTGTAAGATTGCTACAATAAAAGACAGTAAGAACATTAATATCTATAGAGCTGTCCACACGTATACTATACAATTGTCAAATGTTCATGCAGCTGCTCCAGCTTCTCCTGGAACAAGTGGTGTTATTTACATTCAATGGGGAAGAAAACAGTGTTCGGCAACTGAAGTACAAACTCTTTATTCTGGAGTCGCTGCTAGGTCGCATTACAATCACGGTGGAGGTGGAGCCAACACTCAGTGTCTTCCACTCAATCCCATATGGGGATATTCTAGAAGTGGTGATCAAGGAGCCAGTTATATTTATGGAACTGAATACGAACTTGGTAATGGCATTCAACCATTCATCAATAAAGGATTGCATAACCACGATGTTCCTTGTGCTGTGTGTTATGCTGCCACTAAGAACACTCAGTTCATGTTACCAGCAAGGAACATCTGTCCCAGTGGATGGAGCAGGGCATACTATGGATATCTCATGGCAGAACGCCACAATCATTCAGGAAGAAACATGTACGTATGCGTCGACTACAACGCAGAACCGACAGTTGGAAGTTCTCCAGAACATGATGGCAATCTATTTTATCCTGTTGAAGGAATATGTGGATCACTTCCTTGTCCTCCCTACGTAAATGGTAACGAGCTGACCTGCTCTGTGTGTCTCAAGTAAGCAACAACACGAAATTGAAACTCAATGTAGTCACAGTTAACATTTGCACTAGCTGTAGCAAGATTTTTAGTTACTCTACCAATAATAGATAATACTTTGTTTAATTAAAAATCAAAACTCACAAGTGTGTATGTACAGCACCGGCAGAGCAACTCGCAAGCTGGAGAGCACTCTGAAGTACATGGACTAAGGAGATTTGGTTGCTTGACTGCCATAATGTTTTTTTGCTTACAAAAATAAAGGTTGTGCTCAGAGTTGCATCGGAGGCATGCTGCCCCACCTCTGCCACCACTGGTGTAACAATTAGGTCTACTGAGTACCCAAAGATTAATGAGAACTCAGTCATGGTAAATGAATAAAGTTAAAATTAAAATCTCAATCAAAGTTACAAATTAAAATAGAAACTTGCTTGCAAATTCATATTTTGGGTGCCTGCAAAATAAAGATCGCTAACACAATTTAAAAATTAGAAATTAAAAATTGAAATTAAAATGGCTTGAACTGGAAGAGTCACAGACTTAATATGCAACCCCTGACATAACTGTAGAGAGGTTAGAAGCCAACACCATTATATAACAATCGGAAGTAATGCAGTGAACAAGGAAGGCCATGACCACCTTGGCCAACACGGTTTGCATGCCTACAACGATCAAACTCTCAGAGTAACTCCCTCTACTCTTGACTTCAGGAGGCCCACATATTTATATCATTGTCTCTCATTATCAACTGTTGACGGGGGCCTATACAGAAACACCCGACGACCACCAGATCAACTACATCATTTCACTGATTTATTTGACTTACTTATCAACGCACGCGCAATACAAAGTATGCACGCATTCTGAGCTGTTTCTACACACTCTACGAATGCACACACTTATGTGTGTTGTTGTGGTGGATGCAACGTTCTACAACAAGCTATGACCCTATACCTCCTCGTTATCTGCAAGTGTGATTCACATACAATTAAAAACACAGAGAAAACGAACGAGAATAGGAATGATTGCTACACGCGTAAGATCTCTAGGTTCTTATGGTAACAGATTGCAATCCAGTCTGGCTGCGTGGACGCCCACTGAATCTGATTGATTTCGCTCTCCGCTGTGTAGGCCAGAATTGGATCTTCGATGGGATGAGGCATCTGCTGAATGTCCCAAATCATGCAACGCTTGATGATCATCGACTGTGCAAAACACACACACACACACACACACACACACACACACACACACACACACACACACACACACACACACACACACACACACACACACACACACACACACACACACACACACACACACACACACACACACACAACATCAACTAATGTATGCATGAAAACACTGCGAGTCATCACTGTTTCTTAAAAACCACAATTTTTAACTATTGCTGTTGCCATAGCAATGCAACATAGTAGCAGATAAAAATAGATACTAAAGTGTGCATTTGCATTTACCCAACAAAGTCGCAAACTAGTCAGTCTCTGAGGTTTGTAGGATACAGACAACACAAAAAGCAAAGTGGATGCCACCTGGAGGACAACTGGACTGTACTGTATGTATTACTAAACGTGCGTAGCTAAATACGCCCGGCGTACAAAACACACCGTGCAATGAACCTGCGTAGAAAAAGAGGACTGCTGCATAACAACTACCGAGTGCTGTTTGCAGGTGGTAGACTATCTTGTAATTAATCAACAAAAACAATGTGCTGGGTGGTTGGTTGACTAGCTGACTGACTGTATGGTTGTTACTTGCCGTGCAGAAGTGACATTAACAGTGTGGTGCCCATGCAATGCTGTTGATTGGAGCTCGATGGCTGTTGAGTTGAGCGACGGGCATACAAGGAACACAAACATCTAGAATAATCACCTAAAGTAATGATGACAAAGTCAAGCCACAACACAGGATACAACAAAAATCAACTTGACAAAGACAGACATATAGACAAACAAACAGACAGACAGACAGACAGAGAGACAGACAGACAGACAGACAGACGGACAAACAGTCACAAACAGAAAAACAGACAGAGAGACGAACAGACAGACAGACAGACAGACAGACAGACATACGGGTGGGTAGGTGGGCAGTTGCTGGGTTAGACAAGATTCTGAATCAACAATAAACATATATTCTTACTCACATCACACGCATCCATTTAATGACGGCCAACATGTCCGTCTTCATCATCTCCAACAGTCCAGTATACACCACAATTTGACCACTCTTCACACACATCACACGTAAACACATTTACCCACACGGTACACACACTCAACACTCACAGGCATAACATACGCCGTCACAGTAGGATCATCAATAATGACAATCCTCCAGTTGACGTCTAACGCCTCATCCCACTTGTTGGCTTGCAGTAGTTTTGTGGTAACACCAACAACTCTTGCATAACTGGGATGACCAGCAGATACAATTTTGTCTGTAAAACATGAAGGGTACGTGAGATAGAAAAAGGAAAAATGACAAAGTGAATGCAGACAGACGGGCAGTACGAATATGTATTTATTAGTTATGTTGATTGATATCAACATGTGCGAAAGGATGTAATACAAAGAGAATGGTTGGGAATGAATGAGGTGCATGACATGTTCTGTTGTTTGATGTGTAGTTGGGGTAGCAAAAGAGATACAATGCAGACAATATGGTTCTGTAGCACATAAAGTTACTAGAGCAGGTAAACCGATTTAATTAATATTGTCGTTTAATTTTAATGTGTTTGTTCGTCTGTTTGTCTGTCTATCTGTCTGTCAACACACATTTCCAAAAATGACAACAACAATACTTTGCAGTCCAATCAAACAGTTACAAACACCCACACGCTTATGGATACACACATACACAAACAAACAAACAAACAAACAAACACAACTAAATGAATAAAGTGAGTTTACCTTGAGCTGTTGCCATTTAGAGTGAGAACAAATAATCTCCAATTTCCTTCATTTCACTCTGATCAACAGCCATAAACCTACATGTCAACATCTGCACATGCAAATGCTCACGTGCACACAGACAGACAAACACACACACACACGCACGCACGCACACACACACACACACACACACACACACACACACACACACACCAGTGTTCTCGCCAGTACCGTCTGTACCATCATTTTGATGGTTGGGACAAGAAAGGGATGTTTGGGAAGGGAAAAACAGCAATTATTGACAATTGCGAACAAAATTGAACAGCCTACCACACGTAGTGT
>NC_085090.1:7790817-7875817 GCF_963422355.1 Corticium candelabrum
CTGCTGCATGATGTTACTGCCAAGCAAGCAGTCATGTCCACCCCAGTCAATGACCAGGTACTCATATATACTCCTGAGTAGAGAGAAGCAATTGTGTGTAAGTTTCTTGCTTAAGGGAATATTATGCCATAGCTCGCCATCACTGTGACTTGAACCTGCAACCCTGCAATGTCCAGGATGTTTTCATTTTCCAAATGCAATCTCTAACCAGTTGACCAATAGCAACACACACACACACACACACACACACACACACACACACACACACACACACACACACACACACACACACACACGCACACACACACACACACACCACAGGCACACACACACACACACACACACGCACACACACACACACCACAGGCGCACACACACACACACACACACACACACACACACACACACACACACACACACACACATACACACACACACACACACACCACAGGCACACATACACACACCACAGGCACACACGCACACGCACACACACACACACACACACACACACACACACACACACACACACACACACACACACACACGTATAATTAACAATATATTAAAGCACAGTCTTCTCACATAACACAGTCAATATTACCTAGACACTTCACACCTAATATCCATATACAAACAATCAACTGTATACCAATAGCTTTTTGTACTGGCTGTAAAACCATTGTAGCAGCTTCAACTTTCATCTGCATGTAGAACAAATCTTTAGCTCTGGCATAATCTCTCCAAGTATATGCTTTCCTTGCTATTAGTTTTAGCACTACACATACATGAATAAATGCATCAACAATAGAAATATTAGCAACTAGACATCACAGAGCTCATACTAATGGCCTTCTCATCTATAGTCTTTTCATCAATTTTCATGTCATATGTAGCAGCAAGACGCCTCAACACTGTAATCAGTAAAGTTATTATGTACTGCAAAGCAAATACTAGAAAAGATCTCACCATCCAATATTTCTTGATCACAATTTGAATAAAATAACAGTATGTTGAGAGATTTAGTATATGCCTCTCGTGCTTGATAAAAAATTTGTAGTTTTTGTTCAAATGTTGTCTGTCTTTCTACTGTCGGTAAATGACAAATTCCAAGAATTTTATAACCTACAACACAAATACAATTGGAATGCAAACACACAGATATAATAAACATTTAATACGCATATTACTGCATACATTGACCAGCTTCACCACAATGTGATAACTGCTTCTGTTCTCTAAATTCTATAGACTGCTCTAAATGCTTTACAGCTTTAGTGATGTTGCCCATCTTATAATATATTGCACCAATCAACATGAGAGCTGAACAGAAAACATACAACCTTTAATATGATGTCATGTTGAGTCAAGAATGTTATCAAACTATCAGCAATGTCCACATGATAAGAAATGTCCTCCTGCTGGTACAGCTCTAATACTTCCTTATAACATGCCAGAGCTTCAACTAAATCACCTCTCTCCTCATGTATGCTTCCTAATTCTCTTATTACTGCATAACATAAATAAAAGTTAAAGCATTACTGTAAAACAAAAACGTTAACAGATACAGAACTATACTGACCTCTACACACATTGCTACGTGAATCAGGCATGTTTGCCCCCTCAACATTCCTCATCTCTTTCAGTTGTTCAATGCATGTTTCCATGTTTTCTAATTTCCTGTTACATCTAGCAATGAGCAGTTTACCTACAATAACCAGAATTATAAAAAAACTGCAAAATAACTTCAGTAGTACACAAAACATATTAACAATCAATTCACGTACAACAGAAACTCTCTGAACTTTCTGATGGTAGGAAAGACTGAGCAATAGACAAAGCTGATTTTGCCATTTCCAATGCTTCAGTAAGCTTGTGTTTTGATCCATTAGGTCTTGTAATCTCACAGTCACACTTGAGACACATGACTACATAAAGACATGAGCAAAAACAAAATCATAATTTTACTGTCTATCTGCACTTTCATTCTACATACAATATAACGTATCCTTGTAATCATATATACAGAGTGTCATTCAAGTCAACTATCATGGCTTTGAGTTTCCATTAACACTTTCTCTATCATAAACGCATGCTTTTTAAGTTTTAATTTCACACAAATACAACATGTCACGTGATATACAATAAAACCATAATGAAAGATTCTGCACATCTCAATACAGTTGACCCTCACACTCTTTAACTAATATTGCTGTCACTGCATGACAAGCACTAGATGCTTTCCATTTTACAAGCAAATAGTGAAAAATTGATTTATGAGAATTACAAATATACAAAATATCTCACCCACATGACGCTCATAAATAGAATTGTAATAATCAACTCTGGAAAGCAATTTCCATGACCTATCCAATAAATCATCTGCTTTTTCAAATTCTCCAAAAGATAAAAAACATCTTGCTAATATTGATGTCACTATATAACAGAAATCACAGTATGAGGTTAATTTAATAAAACTTTGACTTACCACAGAATTACATTCAACTATAAGAAAATTTATTATTCAAATTCTTTACCTATTATCTCATCGTACTCCTCCATATCATTTAACTTTTCCATCACTTGTTGGCATAATTTCATTGCTTTGTCTTGTTCACCCCTCTTAAAGTAGCTCTCTGCCATGTTGCATTTAGCTAACAAATAAATAAACTGCCATTGCACCAAACACTACATAGACTAAACAAATTTGTCTTCAATTTAATACTTAAAGAAAATTCAGCTCCAAGTTGTTCTCCAGAAGTTCTCGTCAGCAACATCAGCTCTTTCAGATAAAATTTTTCTTCTTCAAATTTCTTTAGTTGGTGACAGCAATGAAGAATAATCTCCAACACTACAACAAACAGTTAATTACAGTAAGAAAATAAAACAAAATATAAATTAAAATGTAATAATTACAGAAAATATACAAACTACTAGCAATACAATTGGGTACTTGTAACAATGACAATAATGATCTATAAATCTGACTATCATAATCAATAAAGAAAAACACGTCAAAATCTTTACAAACAATGAAATTCCAGTCTCAACAAAACTACTTACCTCAAGCTGATCAAAACAAAATTATAATTCAATATCACACAACATCATATTCTGTTGTATGAACTTTCTAACTTTGTTAAATTAATTGTTTTCAAACAACTATAAAGTACTGAAATTGACATCATCAAACAAATTCATCAAGAAATTCTCAACAATACAGATGCACTCCTGGTCTATAAATACATCATCAAATGTCTTATCTTACCTGTAACATGACATTCATATATTTCTTTCTTCTCATCTGGTTTTAACTCATCAATCATCTTCTTGGTTATCAGACTCAAATCTAACGATTGCTTTGTTTTCGACTTGTGAAAATATGCCCTACTCAAAAGATTACTTGCTAAATAACACAAAGTGATAACCAATACACAACACATCTGAATCAACAAGTGAAGATGAAGTTATACCTTCTATGAGCCATTCGCGTTTGACAGCAAGTGGAAAACTTTCCAACTGCATCACTTTGTGGTACCATTTTTCACACAAATAATATGATGTGTCAGGAGACTGGTACGGCATAAATGTAGCACACGTCCACCTAACCAACTGCAAGCAAGTTGGTATTTCTACATCAGCTACCAATACATACTTAGCCAATGAACACAAGTGAGAAGAAAGTTGAAGTCGCACATCACTTGGAACACAATTTAAGTCCATTTCAGTGTCCGGTATATGAGACAGCATATTTTTACAAACATCAGTTATTTTACGTTCAAACTCATCTGGTTGCTGCTTGACACGTTCCATCACTGTTGATTGCACCAATGCATGAATATTCAAAGTGTAACCTTCTGCTGTCTCGTGCCATTCAACTAAATTGTGTGAAGACAAACTTGAGACACACAAACTGTATTCATAATTGGCACATTCACCAAACACAAGAGGACGAACCAGCTTCTCTGGAATGTCTCTTGAAGACAAAAATGATGCATATTCAAGTAGAGACAACGCTTTGGCATTCTCTCTTGCAACCAACTCAATGTCCATCTGCCACGTCAGATGAGCATGACTACAAGACATCATAAAATTTCTCACATTTTTTACAACATTTTTGTCACGTTCACTTATATCCAACTCATCAATATTCCTGTCACTCAACCGTTTCAAATCAGGAGGCTGAGTTACATCAGCTTTCATTAGCACTTCACGTAGACGACTTGCTCTAAAGTAATGCAACAGTTTGTCAAGATCCAATGCCAAACCCTCAAGTTCAACTTCATTTCTTTTCAACAGTTTGTAATATTCCTCATAACTTAGATGTGCCTTTCGCATATACGTGCCTGCATGAGCAAGAGCAATTGGTAGCTTTTCTATGGGAGATTCAACTGACAATTTGGTGGCTGCCGCTGTTTCTTGACTGTTGGATGGTTGACGACCAGACCACATGGCTACGGCTGCCACGGCATCTTCGGCTTCCAAACAACCAAGAGAGATGACATGATTTAGTGATTTCTGTAACACACAACAATCATCACATCGAGTTGTGATCAATACATGCACACGAGCAGTTGAACGAGGAAGAATTTTAGGCAGAAAAGAGAGATCATCTGCACCATCATACACCAGCAACATCTTAGGAAGCTTGGAAATGTGGTTAAGCAGCACTGCATTCTTGTCTTCTAATGGATTGCTCTTTAGCTCATCAAATCGACTTTGAGAACGTGAAACAGAAGGAAAACTTAAAGACAAAACTGTGAGCTGCAAACAGACAATGTGCTCATTGTTAACACAAAACTACCAGTAATGTGAGTCAATGTGTTTACATTGTGTATGACTGAGTTTGTCAGTGTTGCCCATGATTCTGCATTGAAATACAGCACTCCATCACTATACAGATGTTTACATTCAAATGCATATTTGGCTGCCAAAGAGGATTTCCCCACTCCGCCCATTCCTTTGATCACCTAAATGCAATACACAAAACAATCGGTTGATATCAAATGTTTCATTGACACTGACATGTAAACACACCACACAGCAGAATTTCAATGACGTAGACACTTGTGCAGCCTTTTCTCCCCACATTGTGTTGGACAAAATTGTCAACTCTTTCTTGCGACCACAAAATTGCTTTTCTTCCATTAGCTCATTGGGAAACACTATACCTAACACACAAGTAAGAGATCACACAATAATGGTGCAAATATTGCTGTGATTTATATTTTACAATTGTTAGTAAAGTTATCTCAGCTCAACAATCAGCAAACAATATAAATAAGATAATATAACACAACTACATCCAATATAAGCTTCCAGTGAAATGTAACAAAACCAGACTATTCTAGACTTTGTAAAGCTGCTTGAAAACATGAATATAAAATACAAATCTACAACACCAACATCACAACATTATAGTCTCTTACTTGCAATGGCTTCTTCCTTCTTCTGCTCTTCAATCTCTTTTAGTTCAGCTTTTACCTTCTCTACAGTTGCATTGTCTCCTACCATCGACTGCCATTTGCATAGCATCATAAATGCTCGTTCCTTCTTTGTATGAACCTCCAGTTCTATCATCTCAACATCATATCTGCTCATCTTGAGACGATCGGCCAAATCACGCCACTTCTCACCCACAATGTCACACAAATCAAACAGCTGAGCCTGCAATGACCCAGAACCTACAAACAATAAAACGAATAAAATATTTTTTCACATAACTGCCTGCATATCGTTCTCAACATCACGTACTGATCACAGACTTCTTTTCAGTGATGAAATGTCTCAGAAATGCAGCTGGAGTGGCAGCAGCATAAGCTTCAAAATACATCAGTTTGCTGCTCTCACTTCCGTAGTCACATATTCCCTTCATCACAACAGCTAATCCAGGACTGAAACTGTCTGTCGCTTGTTCCATGAATGAATGAGCTTCTTTATCAATAGCTTTGATGTCGTGATCTCCCATTCGTTGTCTCACTTTTGTCATGTCAAGTCTCTCAGTGTCCATGAAAACTGATCCTATTGATGCAAATACAACAGTAAAAGTTTTGTCTTCAAGTGTAAATCCCGTTTGGTCATTAGCATACAACTCTCCTGCTTCGGTTGCCTTGTATTGCCGTCGCTTGCCTTCTACACATACCAATGGCTCATGCTCCTTCTGCATCTTGTCTAGCACCTCATCAATGTCAAGTTTGGTCAAACTTAAACGTTTGGATTCCACAACTGTAAGAAGTTTTCTCTTACTGATACCTTCATTATCTAACACACACTCTAACAGCAGCTCCTTCACATATCGTGGACTGGCACGATATACTACAGCAGGAACATATGATGACCACTTGTGACTTTCTCTCATTTCCACAAGCTCATTCAGTGCAGGAGAAAGCCGTTTGTCCAATTCCTTGTAACAAACACGAGATTGAACTGTTCCATCTTCCTTCTCTAACCCTCCACATTCTGTTGTTGTTCTGTTGCCAACCACAACTGTCCCATATTCTATTCCTCTGTACTTGTCTTCTTCTCCAGTACAAGTGCCCGTCATTGCAATCAAACCAACAGTAAAATGTTTTGCCAGATCAGGAACAAGCTTCGTACACTCAATATGACCCGAACCCACCTGAGCCACCATGGCAACATTCAAAGGCAAATCATTCCACCCACGACATAAACGAAGGTTGTAAGGGAGATCAGTGTGAGCTCCTTCAAACTTGCTGTTTGTCTTGTGTTCAAACACGTGACGTGCAGCCTGCAGCTCTGACTCCTGAGGACAAACAATCAGCACATCAAAATGATCTCGTTTTGCCATCTCTACGTCAATGATGCAATAACCTAGAAACAAATGATCAATAAGTTCATGATGACTAAATTCATAATTGATTACATAAACACCATATGATTAATAACAAATAGAATTAACAACATAAAATGTGTATGTAATGTAGAGCTATTGTACTGTAACAAGATTTAGAGTGTTATTCATGTATATTATTATTTGACTAAGTATATTAAGGATGTTAGGCCTTGAATTATATAACATACTAATAATAATCTCTATAAAAATTGCTGGCAAGATCCTTATGTTGGTAGATATAGATGGTAAAAGCAACCACACCCATATCAGTGTACACAAACAAATTAATAAATTAAGGGCTTCCATTGGGCGTTTCCAGTCTCTTCAAGCAGAGTCTACTACCAGTAACACTAAGGTGCGCTCACACTGCAAGAACACTTGAAGATAATTACAGAGGAAAATAGGACACACAGCAAAGTCCCTTGCTATAGTAGCTAGAGACAAAATAAGTATAATTTTAATCAATAGTGTAACTGTAACACAAAGCATTCGTTGCTCTCAAGTAAAAGTAATAATTGGAATACCGTCACGAAAATTTGATGTCCAGACCCAAAACAATCCAACCATACCCACTATACATACACATAATCTTGCTAGATGCGTACACGGCTAATGAAAAATGTTGGCAAGGACGAGTGTTCCAGCTTGACCACATGCATTCGGTTATCTAACAAAATAGTTTACGGGAGTTTCTTTCGTTTGAACCATGACATCACAAACGTCAATCTCAATGTACGTCATCGCATACTCCGAGTCCTAGCCTTCCCTTTCCTTTAGATATGTAGCGCATATACCAAATGCCATGCAGGCCTTAGGATTTCTAGCCATATTAGCTAAGATCATCACGAATGTCTAGCTAGAGAAAATATCGTAAGTATGTTACGTCCAACATGCAGGCATGGAGGATAGCACGTAGACAACACTTAAGCCATGCAGTCGACATACTATATATAGCTTTCAGTTGCTTAGTTAGACTAAATACATCTAGACTACTCTAGAGATGGATATTAGCGAGAACCATTCCGTGCATTTGCTTTCGAAAATCCACTCGCAAACGACCCCGTGTATTAGATTCCCAGTAACAACTCGGGTTCTACAGCTTGCATTAGAATTCTTCATGCACTTCTCACCTTAGGGCGTAGCTAGACTAGTTTTGGATCTCGCTGTTACTGTAAAGACCCTCGTCGACGAGCTTGATGCGTTTGAAATGCAAAAACGCACAATCACCAACCGGATTGCATCACGCCGTTATCTACTACCTTTCACTCCTACTTCCGATCACCAATTGGTCTTCGTCATGAACCCTACGCCTCCTACGATTTTGCGCTGTTTGTCTAGAGACGCAAAATGCTAAATAATAAGTATCTAGCTAGTGTTCTATTTTACTTCGCGTAAACTCGTGTCTATGTCTATCGCTAGTATGCTGCATGGTACAGCCTGCTAGCCTTGCAAGACACTAAGGGTTTCTTCTGCCCTTTTCTGTGTTGCATCATTGTTTGTTGCAGCACGTGACTCGCTCTACAGAGGAGATAAAGACACTGCACGTGCATGTGTCTGTTCCGTAGAGATATATATCACTAACACTGCACCATATGCACACACGACCAACAAGCTAGGATATCCACGATAATCCTGCCAACTCTCCCGCATCACGAGGGAGTTTCCCGTGCTTATACCAGGCAAGTCTCTCGCAAGTCCGCATTTGGCACCAACGTGCAGCATACTATAATTACTTAATTACTTACTAAACTGCAAGGAGTAATGAGTGTGCACTTCGTCTTTCCTGAGGAAGCGGATGTCGTAGGCTGCATGTAATATATTTAGTATACTTACAATTAACACACACACACACACACACACACACACACACACACACACACACACACACACACACACACACACACACACACACACACACACACACACACACACACACACACACACACACACACCTGAGGCTTTACACCCTATTTTAGTAGGATCCACCAACAAGGTCTTGTGTAATGATAACCGCAAATACCACCAGTGCAAGTCACATATTGTACCTAATGTATATGTGGGCTGACACATGCACTCTTGTAGTGTACAGCAACAACTCTGTTGTCGATCCACAACAAGCAATACAGAACGTCATTGATCCACTCTGATGTGTGAGAGTTTTGTAACACAAATTGCCTTTCAAGTCATCACAATTGCATGTCTTTCTGTATTCAATGAAGTCGAGAATGATCATGTTGAGGAATATTGGTGGATTGATAGCCACTCAACCAGTTGGTTGTCTCCATCGGATACTGCAATATTCTTCCACAAAACCAAACTGTCACGAATGTCATAACACGTCTGTAGTATAAAACAATCAATCACCAAGAACTCTTGCATAACTGGGATGACCAGCAGATACAATTTTGTCTGTGAAACATGAAGGGTACGTGAGATAGAAAAAGGAAAAATGACAAAGTGAATGCAGACAGACAGACAGCACAAATATGTATTTATTGGTTATGTTGATTGATATCAACATGTGTGAAAGGATGTAATACAAAGAGAATGGTTGCAAATGAATGAGGTGCATGACATGTTCTGTTGTTAATGTGTAGTTGGGGTAGCAAAAGAGATACAATGCAGACAATATGGTTCTGTAGCACATAAAGTTACTAGAGCAGGTAAACCAATTTAATTAATATTGTCGTTTAATTTTAATGTATTTGTTCGTCTGTTTGTCTGTCTATCTGTCTGTCAACACACATTTCCTAAAATGACAACAACAATACTTTGCAGTCCAATGAGTCTAGCATGTTGACAAACTCTTGAGCTTTACGTCACAGCGAAAATATAAAATATAGCAAGCGCACGCATCTACCGTAATATAACTCCTGTGCAGCGCTTAGATATACAAATTGTGAAGGGGTTTTTAATTGTAGCCTCGGCCTCTCAGACCCGTGTAGCGCCGATTTAATATCAATTCCCAAAATCCAGTGCGCTGTTTAATTGAACGAAAGACGATTGAAAGGTAAGTTTTCAGTATCAACTGTGGTGTACGTAGGTTATTATAGGAGAGCAAAATATGAGCGCTTTCTTAGCTTTCCTAGCCTAGCTACACAAAATTCCCGCGCATTTTTGTTGTATGTGCAGCTGTTGTGTATTACCCGATTAGAGACGATATATATGGTTTCATTGCATGTGAGGACGTAGTTTCATTGCTGTGATTAAGTAGATTGTGTGAGTTTCGGATTTGTAGATTTGGACAGGAAGACGTATCGTCTCGCGCAGCCAGCCCCTCCCCTTTTTGACTTCCGTTGTGTGTGTGTGTCTGTCTGTCTGTCTGTCTGTCTGTCTGTCTGTCTGTGTCTGTGTCTGTGTTTGTGTGTGTGTGTGTGTGTGTGTGTGTGTGTGTGTGTGTGTGTGTGTGTGTGTGTGTGTGTGTGTGTGTGTGTGTGTGTCTGTGTCTGTGTCTGTGTCTGTGTCTGTGTGCGTGTGTGTCTGTGTCTGTGTCTGTGTCTGTGTTCTTGTGTGTGTCTGTGTGTGTGTGTGTGTGTGTGTGTGTGTGTGTGTGTGTGTGTGTGTGTGTGTGTGTGTGTGTGTCTGTGTGTCTGTGTCTGTGTCTGTGTCTGTGTTTTTGTGTGTGTCTGTGTGTGTGTGTGTGTGTGTGTGTGTGTGTGTGTGTGTGTGTGTGTGTGTGTGTGTGTGTGTGTGTGTGTGTGTGTTGTCTGTCTGTCTGTCTGTCTTTCTGTGTGTGTGTGCGTGTGTGTGTGTGTGTGTCTGTTTGTCTGTCTGTCTGTCTGTCTGTCTGTCTATGTGTCTGTGTCTGTCTGTCTGTCCGTCTTTCTGTCTGTGTGTGTCTGTGTCTGTGTTTTTGTGTGTATGTGTCTGTCTGTGTCTGTGTGTGTGTGTGTGTGCCTGTTTGTCTGTCTGTCTGTCTGTCTGTCTGTCTGTCTATGTGTCTGTGTCTGTCTGTCTGTCTTTCTGTCTGTGTGTGTCTGTGTCTGTGTTTTTGTTTGTATGTGTCTGTCTGTCTGTGTGTGTGTGTGTGTGTGTGTGTGTGTGTGTGTGCGTGTCTGTGTCTGTGTTTGTGTGTGTGTGTGTGTGTGTGTCTGTGTGTGTCTGTGTGTGTGTGTGTCTGTCTGTCTGTCTTTCTGTGTGTGTCTGTATCTGTGTGTCTGTCTGTCTGTCTGTGTCTGTCTGTGTGTGTGTTTGTCTGTGTGTGTGTTTGTCTGTGTCTGTTATTGTCTGTCTGTGTGTGTGTGTGTGTGTGTGTGTGTGTGTGTGTGTGTGTGTGTGTGTGTGTGTGTGTGTGTGTGTGTGCACGCACACCCGTGCTAGGCTCCACTTCTGTTTGTGTAGATTGTATGCAACAATTTCAATACATTTTCAGATAAAGGGTATTGTGTCTCATTTCCATTTCAGTCACAATTTGAAGTTGGTACGGAGTGAAACTTGGTTTTCCTAACACATTTGTTCTCTCTCAAAGCTTTCCAAGGCATCATCAGACCTTAAGTTAATTATTTTAATGACTATGCCCTCTAAGCTTGATCTAGTTTGCAAAACTCACGTCTTTACATGGTAATGTGATCCTTATCCATCCATTTCTATCTACGTTTTCCAGTGGGCTGTGTCCTTATCTAGCTGCTATTGTTACCTTGATGGAATGCGTGAACTCACTCCAGAAGTGAAAGAAAATGTTGATTGGATTGTTTTTCAAACACTTAATTCTTTCATGTTCTATCACAGCTCTACTGCATAGTAGGGCATTCATACTGACCATCATGTAGCGTTATTTCTTACTTAGCGTAGTCTTCTTTCACATCTATGTTACCTATGAATTAAAGGTTCTACTTATTATACTAATACAGAACCAGTGACTTTGCTATGTGCATTATTTTCGTCCATAATTATTTTCAAGTGTCCTTGAGTCAATGCTACAGTGTGAACGCACTTTAGTGGTAGTAGATCCTCCACCAAATTTAAATTGTAAGCATCCAGTTTTGGCATTTGGTCATCTGCAATGTACAACATGCCTTACATTACATGCACATTTTTATGTTGTTAATTTAGTGTTTATCATATGGTGTTTAATTAATTAATTATGGATTTAGGTGAAGTTGATTGTACAGCAAATCAAACAAAACTACAGCTTATTGATCAGTTGTTTCTAGGTTATTGCATCATTGACGTAGAGATGGCAAAACGAGATCATTTTGATGTGCTGATTGTTTGTCCTCAGGAGTCGGAGCTGCAGGCTGCACGTCACGTGTTTGAACACGAAACAAAGAGCAAGTTTGAAGGAGCTCACACTGATCTCCCTTACAATCTTACAATACACATGGACAGACAGACAGACAGACAAAAACACATATAGACACACACATGGACACACATGTATGCACACACACATGCACACACACACACACACACACACACACACACACACACATACACACACGTGCGCGCGCACACACACACACACACACACACACACACACACACACACACACACACAGAAACACATGAACAGACAGAGAGACAGACAAACAGACAGACAGACAGACAAAAACACACGGACATACACACATCATGGACACACACACACACACACACACACACACACACACACACACACACACACACACACACACATGTGGACAGACACACATACATATACATACACATGTGGACAGACAGACAGACACACAGACAGACAGACACACAGACAGACAGACAGACACACACACACACACACACACACACACACACACACACACACACACACACACACACACAACACCAACCTTCTACGATGAGAGATCGCTGCTTCTTCCAAATGATACGCATAATATCCAGCACTACCTGCAAACGCTCCTACAGTACCCACAAATATCCAATGTCCACTCTTTGACAACACACCAACATATCTTCTTCTTGTCTTGTCGGGCAGTTTCTTCCACCATCTCCTCATTAACCGTCCACCTACAAATGCGACTATTCTGTACAAATATGGATTAGCCAGCCACACTGCATGTCGTCGAGAGGTCGTGTCAAATGTAGCACAATGAAATTTTCCAAATAGGGATAAAATCAGAGAAGTCCCGGATGTGATTCCATATTTCACCGTCCCTCGTCTGACCGTCTTGTAGGACACACTCTCTTCTAGTATTGATGACGTAAAGCGCCGACAGCAAATCAGAGAGCGAAATAATGCGGACATAACGAGTGGGTCACGTCACACACGAGCGACTGCCCCAATCTCTAGTTGTAGCTATTATTTAATTAATATTAAAGACAAACAGTCAAATATGGTGGTGTTATAATATAGTCAGTAGTGATGCATTGGTACTCAACAGACTTGCATCATTAGCAGACTGCCTTGCAGAATACAAAAACGTCATACTGTAGTGTATTGGAATTTGAGATAAAATGTAAATCATTATTGTCTATTAAGTTTAGAATATATTTGATATCAATAAGCAGACAAAAAGCAAACAAACATACAGACATATGACAATCAGCACTAACTGTAAAATACACTTCATGAATCTTGTGACTGTATTGTGTTACTAATAAGTCTGATAGTAAATAATAACGTTCTAAAGTACTTCAGCATCCCAACTAGTAGTCCAAGCAGGTTTTTTCCTAAATTTAGAACAATTGATATCACTATGACATCACATAGACTGACTTGCCGGTATGTCTTACTGTATGAAATCTGTAAACTTTGATGCTCTTCTGGTCTCAGAGATTGAGCAATTCTCAGTGATTCAGTAAACGTTTCCTCAGCTTCATCCAACTGTGAGAGACGTATCTGACACAAACCGATGTCGTGCAGTGCTGAAGCACAAGAGAAAATTACTATTGGTCACATCTGATGAATAACAAATAATTGATATCAACAAAAATTTCCAATCCATGTACTTCAATAAATGAATCATGTCTTAATGAAAAAGCCCCAATCCCATAAGCCTCAACACACACACACACACACACACACACACACACACACACACACACACACACACACACACACACACACAGCTATAATTAACAATATAGTTTGGCACAGTTTTCTCATATGTCACAGTCACCAATATCTAGACACTTCATACCTAATCATCCGTATACAAACAAACAACTGTATACCAATAGCTTTTTGTACTGGCTGTACAACCATTGTAGCAGCTTCAACTTTCATTTGCATGTAGAACAAATCTTTAGCTCTGGCATAATCTCTCCAAGTATATGCTTTCCTTGCTATTAGTTTTAGCACTACACATACATGAATAAATGCATCAACAATGAAAATATTAGCAAACTAGACATCACAGAGCTCATACTAGTGGCCTTCTCATCTATAGTCTCCTCATCAATTTTCATGTCATATAAAGTAGCAAGGTCCCTCAACACTGTAATCAGTAAAGTTATTATGTACTGGAAAGCAAGCACTAGAAAAGATCTCACCTTCCAATATTTCTTGATCACAATTTGAATAAAATAACAGTATGTTGAGAGATTTAGTATATGCCTCTTGTGCTTGATAAAATCCTTGTAGTGTTTGTTCAAATGTTGTCTGTCTTTCTACTGTCAGTAAATGACAAGCTCCTAGAAACACATAACCTACAGCACAAATACAATTGGAATGCAACACACAGATATAATAAACATTTAATACGCATATTACTACATACATTGACCAGCTTCACGACAAAGCGATAACTGCTTCTGTTCTCTAATTTCTATAGACTGCTCTAAATGCTTTACAGCATCAGTGATGTTGCCCATGTTACAATATATTGTACCAATCAACATGAGAGCTGAACAGAAAACATACAACCTTTTTTTTATATGATGTCATGTTGAATCAAAAATGTTATCAAACTATTAGCAATGTCCACATGATGAGAAGTGTCCTCCTGCTGGTACAGCTCTAATGCTTCCTTGTAACACGTCAGAGCTTCACATAAATCACCTCTCTCCACATGTATGCCTCCTAATTCGCTTATTACTGCATAACGTAAATAAAAGTTAAAGCAGTACACACTGTACTGTTAAACAAAAAAAGGTTACCAGATACAGAACTATACTGACCATCACATAGTCTGTAATGTGAATCAGACATGTTTGCCTCTTCAACTTTCCTCATCTCTTTCAGTTGTTCAATGCACGTTTCCATATTTCCTAATTTCTTGTTACATCTAGCAATGTTCAGTTTACCTACAGTAACCAGAATTAAAAACAAACCGGAAAATAATTTCAGTAGTACACAAAACATATTAACAATCAATTTACGTACAATCAAAAATCTCAAAACTTTCTGATGGTAGGAAAGACTGAGCAATAGACAAAGCTGATTTTCCTATTTCCAATGCTTCAGTAAGCTTGTCTTTTGATGCATTAGGTCTTTCAATCTCACACTCACACTTGAGCCTCATGACTACATAAAGACATGAACAAAAACAAAATCATAATTTTACTGTCTATCTGCACTTTCATTCTACATACAATATAACATATCCTTGTAATCATATATACAGAGTGTCATTCAAGTCAACTATCATGGCTTTGAGTCTACATTAACACTTTCTCTATCATAAACGCATGCTTTTTAAGTTTTAATTTCACACAAATACAACATGTCACGTGATATACAACAAAACCATAATGAAAGATTCTGCACATCGCAATACAGTTGACCCTGACACTCTTTAACTAATATTGCTGTCACTGACAAGCACTAGATGCTTTCCATTTTACAAGCAAATAGTAAAAGATTGATTTATGAGAATTACAAATATACAAATGCCTCACCAGTAAAATGCTCATAATTTTGAAGACTGTCATAACCAACTCTGGAAATCAATTTGCATAACTTATCCAATAAATCATCTGCTTTTTCAAATTCTCCAAAAGATAAAAAACTACTTGATAATGCTGACATCACTATATAACAGAAATCACAGTATGAGTTCAATTTAATAAAACTTTGACTTAATTGCCACAGCATTACATTCAACAATAAGAAAATTTATGATTCAAATTCTTTACCTTCGATCTGATTATATTCCTCCATACCATTTAACTTTTCCATCACCTCTTGGCATAATTTCATTGCTTTGTCTCGTTTACCTCTCTGTAAGTAGTTCTGTGCCATCTTGCATTCAACTAACAAATAAATAAACTGCCATTGCTCCAAACACTACATACACTAAACAAATTTGTC
This sequence comes from Corticium candelabrum, assembly GCF_963422355.1. Classification (NCBI taxonomy): domain Eukaryota; kingdom Metazoa; phylum Porifera; class Homoscleromorpha; order Homosclerophorida; family Plakinidae; genus Corticium; species Corticium candelabrum. Next base: position 7,806,879 of record NC_085090.1, read on the forward strand.
TTTAATTTAATACTTGAAGCAAATTCAGCTCCAACTTGTTCTCCAGAAGTTTTCATCAGCAACATCAGCTCTTTCAGATAAAACTTTTCTTCTTCACATTTGTTTAGTTTGTGATAGCACATACAAATAGCCCCCAAAACTACAACAAATGGTTATTTAAATTAGCAAATAAAACAAGACATAAATTAAAATGTAATAATTACAGAAAATATACAAACTACTAGCAATACAATTGGGTACTTGTAACAATGACAATAATGATCTATAAATCTGACTATCATAATCAATAAACAAAAACACGTCAACTCTTTACAAACAATGAAATTCCAGTCTGAACAAAACTACTTATCTCAAGCTGATCAAAACAAAATTATAATTCAATTATTGATTATTTGATTATCATCACTAAATAAATATTTGCTTGTGTTGTCATCTAATCATTGCAAAAACCATATCCACTTAATGACAAGACAACAGATATAATGTCATCAAGATAAACAACTTATAAACTTACTAAAACTCAATTAACTGACCCCTTCCCCTACCTTCAAATTAATTAATATAAATGAGTCTCAGTCCAATGCTGTCAGTTAGGAAAATGCATCAAAAAATTTTTCCATACCTTCAAATGTGTCAATAAACTATCCATCATCTCTTTAGTGTAAACTACATATACTATTATAATATCATTGGATTATGTCACGTATTTCACACAACATCATATTCTGTTGTATAAACTTTCTAACTTTGTTAAATTAATTGTTTTCAAACAACTATACAGTACTGAAATTGACATCATCAAACAAATTCATCCAGAAATTCTGAACAATACAGATGCACTCCTGGTCTATAAATACATCATCAAATGTCTTATCTTACCACATTTATGATATTGATATATTTCTTTCTTCTCATCTGGTTTTAACTCAACAATCATCTTCTTGGTTTTCAGACTCAAATCTAATGCTTCCTTAAATTTGAACTTTTGAAGATATGCCAGACCCAAAAGATACCTTGCTAAATAACACAAAGTGATAATCAATACACAACACATCTGAATCAACAAGTGAAGATGAAGATATACCTTCTATGAGCCATTTGCATTTGACCTCAAGTGGCAAACTGTGCAACTGCATCACTTTGTGGAACCATTTTTCACACAAATAACATGATGTGTCAGGAGACTGGTACTGCATAAATATAACACACGTACACCTAACCAAATCCAAGCAAGTTCGTACTTCTACATCAGCTAGCAATACATGCTTTGTCAACGAGTACGAGTGAGAAGCAAGTTGAAGTCGTATATCACTTGGAAGACAATCTAAGTCCATTTCACTTTGCGGTAGATGAGACAGCATATTGTTACAAACATCAGTTAGTTTACGTTCAAACTCATCTGGCTGCTGCTTGACACGTTCCATCACTGTTGACTGCACCAATGGATGAATATTCAAAGTGTAACCTTTTGCTGTATCGTGCCATTCAACTAAATTGTGTGAAGACAAACTTGAGACACACCTACTGTATTCATAATTGGCACATTCACCAAACACAAGAGGACGAACGAGCTTCTCTGGAATGTCTCTTGAAGACAGAAATGATGCATATTCAAGTAGAGACAACGCTTTGGGATTATCTCTTGCAACCAATTCAATGTCCATCTGCCATGTCAGATGAGCATGACTAGAAGACAATGACTAGAAGACATCATAAAATTTCTCACATCTTTTACAACGTTTTTGTCACGTTCACTTATATCCAACTCATCAATATTCTTGTCACTCAACCGTTTCAAATCAGAAGGCTGAGTTACATCAGCTTCCATGAGCACTTCATGTAGACGACTTGCTCTAAAGTAATGCAACAGTTTGTCAAGATCCAATGCCAAAGCCTCAAGTTCAACTTCATCTCTTTTCAACAGTTTGTAATATTCCTCATAACTTAGATGTGCTTTTCGCATATACGTGCCTGCATGAGCAAGAGCAATTGCTAGCTTTTCTATGGGAGGTTCAACTGACAATTTGGTGGCTGCTGCTGTTTCTTGACTGTTGGACGGTTGATGACCAGACCACATGGCTACAGCTGCCACGGCATCTTCCACTTCCAAACAACCAAGAGAGATGACATGCGCATGATTTAGTGATTTCTGTAACACAGAACGATCACCACATCGAGTTGTGATCAATACATGGACACGAGCAGTTGAACGAGGAAGAATTTTAGGCAGAAAAGAGAGATCATCTGCACCATCATACACCAGCAACATCTTAGAAAGCTTAAAAATGTGGTTAAGCAACACTGCATTGTTGTCTTGTAATGGATTGCTCTTTAGCTCATCAAATCGACTTTGAGAACGTGAAACAGAAGGAGAACTTAAAGACAAAACTGTGAGCTGCGAATAGACAATGTGCTCATTGTTAACACAAAACTACCAGTAACGTGAGTCAATGTGTTTACATTGTGTATGACTGAGTTTGTCAGTGTTGCCCATGATTCTGCATTGAAATACAGCACTCCATCACTATACAGATGTTTACATTGAAATGCATATTTGGCTGCCAAAGATGATTTCCCCACTCCGCCCATTCCTTTGATCACCTAAATGCAATACACAAAACAATCGGTTGATATCAAATGTTTCATTGACACTGACATGTAAACACACCACACAGCAGAATTTCAATGACGTAGACACTTGTGGAGCCTTTTCTCCCCACATTGTGTTGGACAAAATTGTCAACTCTTTATGGCGACCACAAAATTGCTTTTCTTCCATTAGCTCATTGGGAAAAACTATACCTAACACACAAGTAAGAGATCACACGTTAATAGTGCAAATATTGCTGTGATTATATTTTACAATTGTTAGTAAAGTTATCTCTGTGCTCAACAATCAGCAAACAACATAAATAAGATAATATAACACAACTACAGCCAACATAAGCTTTCAGTAAAATGTAACAAAACCAGACTATTCTAGACTTTGTAAAGCTGCTTGAAAACATGAATATAAAATACAAATCTACAACACCAACATCACAACATTATAGTCTCTTACTTGCAATGGCTTCTTCCTTCTTCTGCTCTTCAATCTCTTTTAGTTCAGCTTTTACCTTCTCTACAGTTGCATTGTCTTTTACCATCGACTTCCATTTGCGTAGCATCATAAATGCTCGTTCCTTCTTTGTATGTTCCTCCAGTTCTATCATCTCAACATATCTGCTCATGTTGAGACGATCTGCCAAATCTCGCCACTTGTCACACACAATGTCACGCAAATCAAACAGCTGAGCTTTCAATGACCTAGAACCTACAAACAATAAAGCAAATAAAATATATTTTCACATAACTAGCTGCATATCGTTTTCAACATCACATACTGATCACAGACTTCTTTTCAGTAATGAAATGTCTCAGAAATGCAGCTGGAGTGGCAGCAGCATAATCTTCATAATACATCAGTTTGCTGCTCTCAGTTCCGTAGTCAGATATTCCCTTCATCACAACAGCTAATCCAGGACTGAACCTGTCTGTCGCTTGTTCCATAAATGAATGAGCTTCTTTATCAATAGCTTTGATGTTGTGATCTCCCATTCGTTGCCTCACTTTTGTCATGTCAAGTCTCTCAGTTTCTATGAAAACTGATCCTATTGAAGCAAATACAACAGTAAAAGTTTTGTCTTCACATGGAAATTTCACTTGAACATTAGCATATAACTGTCCTGCATTAGTTGACTTGTATTCCCATTGCTTGTCTTGTGGGGCATATATCAATGGCCTCTGCTCCTTCTGCAGCTTGTCTAGCACCTCATCAATGTCAAGTTTGGTCAAACCCAAACTTTTGGATTCCACGGCTGTAAGAAGTTTTCTCTTACTGATACCTTCATTATCTAACACACACTCTAACAGCAGCTCCTTCACATATCGTGGACTGGCACGATATACTACAGCAGGAACATATGATGACCACTTGTGACTTTCTCTCATTTCCACAAGCTCATTCAGTGCAGGAGAAAGCCGTTTGTCCAATTCCTTGTAACAAACACGAGATTGAACTGTTCCATCTTCCTTCTCTAACCCTCCACATTCTGTTGTTGTTCTGTTGCCAACCACAACTGTCCCATATTCTATTCCTCTGTACTTGTCTTCTTCTCCAGTACAAGTGCCCGTCATTGCAATCAAACCAACAGTAAAATGTTTTGCCAGATCAGGAACAAGCTTCGTACACTCAATATGACCCGAACCCACCTGAGCCACCATAGCAACATTCAAAGGCAAATCATTCCATCCACGACATAAACGAAGGTTGTAAGGGAGATCAGTGTGAGCTCCTTCAAACTTGCTGTTTGTTTCGTGTTCAAACACGTGACGTGCAGCCTGCAGCTCTGACTCCCGAGGACAAACAATCAGCACATCAAAATGATCTCGTTTTGCCATCTCAACATCAAAAAGAAACAAATGTTCAATAAGCTGTTGTTTTGTTTGACTTTGCTTGCACAATGAACTTCACCTAAATCCGTAATTGACACCATATGATAAACATTATAATTAAATTGACAACATAAAATGTGCATGTAATGTAGAGCTATTGTACTGTCACAGGATTTATAGTGTGCAACCCTACCTCCACACTCCCAACATGATTTAATCACATGCAAGAATGGACCCGGTGTGGGGACACCACCCCACCTACAAGTTCTCGTACACTTCCGGCAACTTCTCTACAGTACTGATCGCTCTACGGCAAGGGGATCAGAGTGAAGCGAATGATCGTAGGGGGAGGAGTTGGCGGTCTATCTGGTCATCACCCTTGCCAGCGTTGCTACAGAAGTTGAGACAAATTCGTAGGTGCGGTAGCGTTCGCTTCTATCCTATCCTGTCTACGGTCAGTGGAAGAAGCAGTCAACAGCAGATGTTACGTACAGTTTGCATTGCGGTGCATGGGATACTGGAGTCTCTGCCTTACTAGACGACATTTGATACTGCAAACTTACCTCTTTCCAATATCTAGATCGTGGAGAGTCACAGCAGTGGATTTGCAAAATTCAACGTAAACTTCCTTGTAGCTATCGCGCTTGCGCATCGCTTACATCTAATAATTTATATATATATATATATAAAAGTATTAGCTTCGTATTTGTATTCAAACGCTGCGCAAAAGCTGTGTTTTGATAGATCGTTGTAATGTCTATGCGATGTAAACTCTAGAATCTACAATCTGAGCCTCAAATTTGAAAAGTCTATTTTCAGTCAACTTATTAACCACATCCGGGACGTCAATGACGATTCAAAATTGATTTCAACAATATTTTTTAAAATGCCTGGAAATTATTTCTTTGTAATCGTTTTGCATATAATGACAATCCTGTGTTTCGTATGGAGTTTAGCAAATCAGGACAGTCAACTTGGCAGACACACACACACACACACACACACACACACACACACACACACACACACACACACACACACACACACACACACACACACACACACACACACACACACACACACACACACACACACACACACACACACACACACACACACACACACACACACACACACACACACACACACACACACACACACACACACACACACACACACACACACACACACACACACACACACACACACACACACACACACACACACACACACACACACACACACACACACACACACACACACACACACACACACACACACACACACACACACACACACACACACACACGCACGCATGCACGCACGCACGCACACACGCACGCACGCACGCACACACGCACACACTCCCAACATGGAGACGTTATCTATACAGCTTGCTTGTTCCTGCCATACAGATGAAAATAATTATTTTTAAAATTTATATTAAAGATTAATTAATAAAAAATAAATTTTAAAAATTAATTCAAAACAAATTTTAAAAAATTAAAAGTAAATTAAAAATTAATTTAAAGTAGCTTTAAATTAAATATAAAATTTTTAATTACAAATTATTAATCCAAAATTTTAAAATGTTTAAACTTTAAAATAAAACTATTGTACATATTTAAACTTTAGTTTAGAAAAATATTTTAATAAAACCAATTTAAATATTAAACAAAATTTGAAATAGAAAAATTTGAAAAAAATAACTAAAAATTAAAGTTTAAGGTACAATACTAACATTTATGATTCGATAACATCTATGGTAACATAAAATAAATTTTAACTCCTTGAGGTAATAATGAGCAATATCAACTGACCAATTAACATCCAATGTGTGTGTGCATGCCTGAGTGTGTGTGTGCGTGCGTGCGTGCGTGCGTGCGTGCGTGCGTGTGTGTGTGTTTGTGTGCGTACGCCTGTGTGTCCGCGCGTGCGTGCGTGCGTGCGTGCGTGCGTGTGTGTGTGTTTGTGTGCGTACGCCTGTGTGTCCGCGCGTGCGTGCGTGCGTGCGTGCGTGTGTCTCTAATATTGTCTTTAATATTAATTAAATTGTATGGTTGGGAGGCCTTATCAAGATAAATTACTGAAAGTCTGAGAATAATTAGCCTTCAGATTCGAGGTAATATTAATCATGCACATACCTAACTACCTAGATAGTTAAAGTCTTGCTTACCCTGTATCGTAAGCGTTCTCTAGTCCCTTTCATCAACTCAGGTGGTCCACCATTATTCCTGGCAGAAAGCGTATAATGACAGCTCTACGCCTATCAGATCGATTGTATACTGCGTAGCCCCTCCCATGGGCGGAACCTGATCATGATTGACGGCTCTATCAAACCGTTGGTGTCTAGAGCCTTTGTCTACGGCTTACATTTGCATGAACTGAACGGGGGTATCAATCTTAATTATTGAAGATGCATGTTCAAGAGCTTCTCCTAGTGCCAAATGATTGAGAGGAGTGCATGTAATCACGCAGTGTGCACGTGTCACTAAGACATAGTAATGTTGCATTTTAAATTAATTAATAAGTTTGGATAAACGCGGAATTTCTTATTTTAACACGTGAGGATCAAGAACGCGTTATGGACGACGGAAAAGAATTCTGCTTGTGTTCAGTGTGCCGCGGAAGATCGCGTTTAAGTGAACGCACAATCAGAAGACATCTGAAAGAGCACGGAATACACCGCCCTGCAGCTGCAGAGTGCCGACACTCTTCAACGCCAAGCGAGTCCGATCAAGCTTCTGAATTCGAACACGCAAATGATGAGCAAATGGAGGCTCTAGTGTCACCAGAAGAAGACGCATGCAGGTGTTCAATTTTCAGGTGAAGTAGATTTAGAGTGCAATTAGCTAATCAAGGTGGAATTTAGAGCATGAATTTTTGCATAATTTGTAAGTATACTAAAAAATGCAACAAGTGTATAGAATCCTATATATATATAGTAATATATATAATAGTTTTACTGTTATATTATATATATATTTGTTATTAAGACAAATTCAATTGATATGTATAATTAATTAAATATTAATATGCATATATTTTAATTTGCTTTCTTAGCCGCCGCTTTAGTCCAAATTTAAAATAACGTACTTTTTAAAATTATATAATGATAATAGATTTATTAAATCTTATAAATTTAACGTTATATGTTTTCTCTCAGTAAGAGGGAGGTTACATATTCTAACATATGACTGTTTCAGATGAACTTAGTCCTGAACACGGAGAACAACATACACACAAGGTCGACAGCAGCAGCTGCAGCAGTAGCAGCAGCAGCTGCAGCAGTAGCAGCAGCAGCGATGGTGAGTCTGAAAACGGAGACAGCGATAACCAGAGCAATTTGCGTCACTATCTCTACCCCGGCTTTAGTACCACCATTCTTGAGACAGTACTCTTATTGGGAACTTGGTTTACTCGGTACAGTGGTGTAACAAAGAAAGCGCTAGAATCGTTGCTCAAGCTGTTGGCACATATTTTGCCAAAGGAATATCGTCTTCCAACTACATACAAACAGTTCCTAAGGTTACTACGCCCTCAACAGTTACAGTCTTTTCACATGTGTCCGAATGGCTGTCGTGCCTACTACGGAGAGTTGACTGACGCCGAGCGATGTCCTGAATGTAATGCAAAACGGTACCGCAGGCAACCTAGATCATGGGCATACAGACCCAAACGTCGTAGACTTGATCGTCCCCCAAGAAGAACCTTCAAAGTCTTGCCCTTAATCCACGAGTAAAACAAGTTTTGGAAAGTGATCGAATGGTTGGCTTGCTGACACACCATCACAATGTTACATCCCCAAGCAACGGCTACATTAATGACCTACATCAGACCGACCACTGGAAATCTCTATTTGTCAATGGTGGTATCATGGAAGGAGATCGACGAAATCTTGTTCTAGCAATTAGCATTGATGGTGTCAACCCCTTCCGCAAGAGGTCAACGGACTACTCTATGTGGCCTGTTTATGCTCATATTTTGAATCTGCCTCCAGAGTTACGTTATTCATTTGCCCACTCCTTTTTGACAATTATCATTCCTGGTCCTTCTCTAAAAAACATAAGTTCTTTTCTAAGGCCCGTAATTGACGAATTTGTCCAACTATTCGATCAAGGGATTGTCCTCAGTGATGGCTCAATAGTACGAGGTGTGACTGACATTCTAGTTATGGATTACGAAGCCCAGTCAAAAGTTTTATGCATGAAGGGGCAAGGCGCTATTCGAGGTTGTCATCTTTGTACTATTCAGGGACAATACGTTCACAATTTACGAAAGGTGGTCTATCTCAACAACCGAGCGTACATTCGTCCTCTCAGTCATCATTTACGAAGCGCCACAGTGTACTTCAATTCCAACCCAGAGGACCTCGACATACCCGAACCACGAAATCACGAAGACATCATTGCCCAAGGAAGAGAATGCTTGGCCATACGCCAAAGGATACAGGAAGGAATAATGACAGAAAGAGTTTTAAGAGAATATCAAAAGAAGACTGGAGTCAACCGGCCTACAGCTGTAGAGGCTCTTCCTGGTGTGCGACTTGGTTTTCATGGGAATGTACCAGTAGATTTTATGCACTTACAGCGCAATGTTTTAGTACATTTGTTTCGGTGCCTCACGGGAGATTCTGTCAAAGTCGGGGACCACATTTTACGAGAAGAACGTGATCACGGACGCTTTCTTGACTTATGGCCATCAGAAGCCAATGGAGAGGACGACGTCCAACCTTTGCCAGGGCCTTGGGAACTGACGCCGGAAGAGGTCAGAATTGCCAATGACCGTGCAATGTCCATTTGTCTACCGATAGGCTTCGGTTTTAAGTCAGGTTCCTGGTTTACCAATTATCAGAAGATACACCGCACAAGCGATTGGCTGAAACTAGTCACTACCGGAATCTTAAAATTTTGTCTGCGTGGTCTCCTTGGTGAACGTCAACGACTAGTCTTGTTTCGTCTCCTTGATTGTCTGCGTGATATAGCCGCTTCAGTACATACAGCTGTTTCTTTAGACGCCCTTGAATCATTAATTCATGAAACACTAGCTGAAGTAGAACTAAACTTTCCAGCTTCTTTGTAAGTTGTCATGTTACATCTTCTTCATCATTCCGTTGTAGCAATACGAAAGTATGGCACTGTGTACAGCACATGGATGTTTGGATGTGAAAGATTAATGGGGATGTTAAGTAGGCGTGCCCACAACAAAAGATTCCCCGAAGCTACAGTCGTGGAGACTGTTTCTGTACATAGCACGTGTACATTGCTACGACTGCAGGTACCGCCAGACTCGCCGATATATAATATACACCCATTATATCCAAGGGAGTCATTTCAGTTGTTAGGTTTTGAGTCTGAACAAGACACTGAAGACTTTGATCGGCGATATACGCAGTACATGGTACAACGTGTCACAGGACGAGCATCATGGAGAGTCTCGAGTGGACATACTAGAACGTGTTGAGTACGGTCACCTGGTAGATTTCTTTCGAGTATACAACAGAGACTACGGCGATCTTGCTACAAGGTATGAAGAAGAGAAACAACAGGCCAACAACTCGTCTTTTCCGACTATGAGAGAATGGATGCCAGAAGACAATCTCGGTCTTGACGAGAGTCGAATCAGATTACTGCGTCATGATCCAGATGTTCAATTCAAATCCTTTCGTCGTGCAGCAATTCCTGATGTAGATGTCCCTGGCAACATGCTTCATGTCAGACCAGTCGGAGCGCTGGGCAGAAATGAAGTTCCAGCCTCTGAGTCGTCGTGGATCGCTGTTCTCATGAGGCAAGCACGAACCGACGAAGAAGAGCCACACTGTGTCTACGTACCAACAGACGATGGACAAGATCCTATTTACGTCTAGTTTGCGAGAGTCTTACGACTTGGTGAAGTAGGTTTCTTTTCTGACGAGTCCATTCAAGTGGCGGAAGTTGTGTGGGCCAGGAGAGCTCAGCAAGACACAGAAACTATGTTGTGGAGTATAAACACGAATGATCCAACTAATGTTGATTACACGGAACCATTCGTGCCAATCGATGACGTCATCCCTGTAGCAGTGGCTAAAGATCCGAGTAGTAACTACATTTGGGTCCTAAACTGTAGAATTTCTAGGCACCTTGACGCCATTTTGAACGTCAGTGTCTGATTGCTTCCTTCTTTCTCCGTCTACGTTGAACGTAAGGTTTCGTTATTAGTGTTCCTCTATCCAGATGGGCTTTGTGGATTCCCTATTCGCTTATTACTGTTTTAGCTGATATTTTTTGTCGAAACTTGATTTGACTTGTATCAGTATCTTGGCGTTGAATTGGGTTTTAATTTGTTTCGTTACATAGTACGATGAAAGGTCCCAACACCCTTCCCCAATCAAATTTAGAGCACAGCTCGTTTCCACCTCCACGCGGTGTGCTCTGGATAGTGCCAAGTGAAACGAGAATATATATATATATATATATATATATATATATATATATATATATATATATATATATATATATTATTTTCTATTTCTTCATTTTTTATAAAATACATCGATTTCAATTGACATGACAAGGTAGTGGCTCGCTTCGATCGCCAATAAATAATTTTTTGGGATATTACATCTATGTGGGAAAATCTAAGAAGCTATGTTTTGAAACTAAATGTAGTCATTTAAAATCATTCTACTATATATATATATATATATATATATATATATATATATATATATATATATATATAAATGTCCAAAGTCCTATTTATAGTTGTTCATGTAAGTTATAACCACAGCTTTGCTAATGTCGAAGTATGCAAAATCGACGTCTTTCTCGCAATAGACTTCAGAATTTCCAGGCTATGTGTGCTCCATGTACCAAATGATTCCACTGCCAATGGATAGAAGACAACTCCAGTTGCGATGACATTGGCTTCATAGCGATGGTCCTTGATTATTTCCCCAGGTTCAGCAGCAGCTCCCGCATGGAATGACTTGCTATTTCACATAAGCGTCTGCAAAAGAATTCTTGACTGTGACTTAATTAAGAAAGCAGGTTTTCCCTGATTGAAGTCAGGATGCTATACATCTCTTGGACGGTCTCCGCAATTAGCGGAGCGACGTTGTTTACGACGAACTCCCTGAGTACTATTAGATTTTATTATTATTAGTAGTAGTAGTAGTATTATTATTGTTATTATATATGTATATCTTGTTTTCTTGTGACATTAGCACAGTGACTCACCGCTGTCACGTATACACGCGTTACAAAGCAACATGTGATGATATAAATAGCAGGATCTTCTAATATTCTCATACTGATGCCAGCTGCTGATGGCGTATTGCATTATGTGTTAATTTAGATGTAAACGTTTTCACCGTGCAGGCGTCCGGAATGAGGTTGCAAGCTAGAGTGAATATGATTATTCTCACAAATAGCTTACACAGTCGTCTATTGTGACTATGAGGCAAGTACTGGCTCGTAAATCGACGTAAATAGCACGTAAATAAACGTAAAATACGAAGACACGTAATTTACCGTAATTTACGATCCTCGTAATTTACGCCTCAAAGTGCATGCGCAAAACTACACTTCAAACGTAAAATACGACCTAGGATCGTAAATTACGAAAGATTTAGGTGCCTTCGTATTTTACGTCTATTTACGCCCTATCTAGATACGTTGATTTACGCAACATCGCTAGGTCGTAATGACACGTGCACTGTACATGATTACACAGTGTAATCACACAGTGCACGTGTCATTATGACCTAGCGATGTTACGTAAATCAACGTATCTAGATAGGGCGTAAATAGACGTAAAATACGAAGACACGTAAATCTTTCGTAATTTACGATCTTCGTAATTTACGTCGCAAAGTGCATGCGCAAAGGTACACTTCAGACGTAAAATACGACCCAGGATCGTAAATTACGAAAAAATAAGGGGCCTTCGTATTTTACGTCGATTTACGTGCTATTTACGTAGATTTACGAGCGTGCGGGCTAGTAGTGAATTTTGTGTAGCTAGGCTAGGAAAGCTAAGCAAGCGCTCATATTTTGCTTTCCTATAATAGCCTACGTACACCACAGTTGATACTGAAAACTTACCTTTCAATCGTCTTTCCAATAGACACCGCATTAGGTTTGGTGGATTGATATTAAATCGGCGCAACACGGTTCTGAGAGGCCGAGGCTACAATTGCAAAACCCCTTCACAATTTGTGTATTGAAACGCTGCACAGGAGTTGTATTATGGTAGATGCGTGCGCTTGCTATATTTTATATTTTCGCTGCGACGTAAAGCTCAAGAGTTTGTCAACATGCTAGACTCATTTGGACTGCAAAGTATTGTTGTTGTCATTTTTGAAAATTTGTGTTGACAGACAGATAGACAGACAAACAGACGAACAAACAAATTAAAATTAAACGACAATATTAATTAAATTGGTTTACCTGCTCTAGTAACTTTATGTGCTACAGAACCATATTGTCTGCATTGTCATGCACCTCATTCATTCCCAACCATTCTCTTTGTATTACATCCTTTCACACATGTTGATATCAATCAACATAACCTATAAATACATATTTGTACTGTCCGCCTGTCTGCATTCACTTTGTCATTTTTTATTTTTTATTATTTCACAAACTCTTCATGTTTCACAGACGAAATTATATCTGCTAGTCATCCCAGTTATGCAAGAGTTGTTGCTGATTGATTGTTTTATACTACAGACGTGTTATGACATTCGTGAGAGTTCGGTTGTGTGGAAGAATCTCGCAGTATTTGATGGAGATAACCAACCGTTGAGTGGCTATCAATCCACCCAATATTCCTAAACATGATTATTCCCAACTTTATTGAATACAGAAAGACATGCAATTGTGATGACTTGAAAGACAATTTGTGTTGCAAAACTCTCACACATTAGAGTGGATCAATGACATTCTAGATCTGTATTGCCTGTTGTGGATCTGCAACAGAGTTGTTGCTGTTCACTACAAGTGTGCATGTGTCAGCCCACATATACATTAGGTACAATATATATGACTTGCACTGGCGGTATGTGCGGCTATCATTACACAAGAGCTTGTTGGTCGATCGTACTAAAATAGGGTATAAAGCCTTAGGTGTGTGTGTGTGTGTGTGTGTGTGTGTGTGTGTGTGTGTGTGTGTGTGTGTGTGTGTGTGTGTGTGTGTGTGTGTGTGTGTGTGTGTGTGTGTGTGTGTGTGTGTGTGTGTGTTGCAAGTATACCATGAACATATAAAGCATAAAGCAAGCCAATACTAAATTTTAGACTACATGCAGCCTACCGCATCCACTCCTTCAAGAAGGACGAAGAACACACCCATTACTCCTTCCAGTCTAAGTAATCAAGTAATTAGTATGCAGCAGATTTATTGCTAATGCGAGAAACCTGTCTGATAAGCGGGAAACTCCCGCGTGATGCGAGAGAGTTGGCAGGATTATTGTGGATATCCTAGCTTGTGATCGTGTGTCCATGGTGCAGTGTTAGCGATACCATCTCTACGGAACACTCTAGCAGACACATGCACGTGCAAGCGTCTTTATCTCCTCCTCCCGCTAGAGCGCCTCACGTGCTGCAAAATGATGCAACACAGAAAGAGCAGAAGAAAACCCTTAGTATTGCGAGGCTAGCAAATCTAGAGGCTGTACCATGCAGCTTACTAGCGATACACGAGTTTACCCGCATATCTAGATACTCTCGGTTTGCGTTTAGGCAAAAAATTTAAATCGTAGGAGGCGTAGTATGGATGACGAAGACCAATTGGTGGTTGGAAGTAGGAGTGAAAGGCAGTAGATAACGGCGTGATGCAATTCGGTTGGTGATTGTGCCCTTTTGCATTTCAAGCGCATCAAGTTGGTCGACGAGTCTAGAGTAACAACGAGATCCAAGACTAGCTAGTCTAGCGTCGTATTTGTATTCGAACGCGCAAGAGCTGTGATCGTTGTAATTTCGATGCGATACTAATGTGTAGCAATCTCACCGTCAACAGCAAAAAATACCTAGCTAATCATTGCCCAATTAATAATTAATAATTATTGCTAAATTAATAATTATTGCCAAATCACTAATTAATAATTATTGCCAAATTAATAATTAAATAATTATTTGTAATTGATTTGTAATTTTGTTGTAAACTTTGGAATCTAGAGCTCTGAGCTTCAAATTTATAAAGTCTATTTCCTATCCAACCAATTAACCACATCCGGGACGTCAAAAAGAAACGGTTAATTAAAAATTGATTACAACGAGATTGTTTTATTAGAAATGACTTGAAATTTTTTTTAAATAATTGACGCAATGACAACCCTGTGTTTCGTATGGAGTTTAGCAAATCAGGAAAGTCAACTAAAGTAATTAGGGAAATTTGGTATTGTATATGTGTGTGTTGAAATTAGGAATAAAGGAGGAAGGACACACACACACACACACACACACACACACACACACACACACACACACACACACACACACACACACACACACACACACACACACACACACACACACACACACACACAACACGTCGAAACTGAGAAAACATGGTGAGCTTGGATGGCTGTCGGTCGTGGTTTTTAGCACGCAAACTTACTCAAAGTAGTAGTGTAGACACAAATTATGTAGTGGGCTATATATTATAGTAGTGAATATGCTTAACGCGCGTTATCTAACCACGCCTTTTAGGAAACGCTAATAGTAAACCGCCAGAACGTTCGCTTTAGGTTTAGTTACTTGTATTTCTGTCACAGATGCAGTAGTTGTCTGTATTCACTAACCGGTTCATTGTTAGCCCTAACTGCATGTGTAGTCACGTGCAAGAGATTGTCACGTGACAATTGTAAGCGCGAAGAGTCTTCTGGTTCATTACTGTAGGAGACTCTTTACTTCCTAATTTCTTGAGTCGTTTGAACATGTCTACAACTGCTCGTCCGTTGAGGGAACGTGTTCGTAAGCACTATGATTATCTCATCAACGAACTGATGGTGTCGTCTTACGTGAACGTTCTCTTCCAAGAGAAAGTGCTTTCTAGTGAAGAGAAGGAGCGTCTGTCTGCACGAGGCGGTCGGCAAGAACGGGCACAGGATTTTGTAGACACGCTCATGCACAAATCTGAATCAAGTATTCACAAATTCTTTCATATTGTCAGAGAGCACGAAGACAAGCAGCCGCACATCTACTATGATGTCTTTCCTCAACACAAAGCAAACGAGATGCAAGCGCAACGTTCGGTTGCTGCAGCTTCTCTTGCTGCTCTCGAGACAGAGACGCAAGGTGACGCGCAGTGGGAGGAGCTATTGGTTTATTTTTCAACTTTATAATTTAATTTATTGTTTGTAGGTTGTGGGTCATCGAAGGCTCAGCTGTTTGATTTGTGTGACATTGTGGGTGAGAAGTGGCGTGATTTGGCTGATCGTCTCAACATGAGCAGATATGATGTTGAGATGATAGAACTGGAGGTTCATACAAAGAAGGAACGAGCATTTATGATGCTATGCAAATGGCAGTCGATGGTAGGAGACAATGCAACTGTAGAGAAGGTAAAAGCTGAACTAAAAGAGATTGAAGAGCAGAAGAAGGAAGAAGTCATTGCAAGTAAGAGACTATAATGTTGTGATGTTGGTGTTGTAGATTTGTATTTTATATTCATGTTTTCAAGCAGCTTTACAAAGTCTAGAATAGTCTGGTTTTGTTACATTTTACTGAAAGCTTATAATGGATGTAGTTGTGTCATACCGTATTTGCTCGTAATAACGCTCTGGGCATATAGAAAAGAAACACTATTTTTCTGGGTGTATACTAGGCATGGGCGTTATTCTGGTCCTAGGCGTATACTTGGTTGAAAAATGCTGTCGTTTGGCCAGTCATCATCTAAATACTTGAAGACAGAAATATCACAAATGCTTGCAATTATCCTACATGCAGAAACTAAACGCTATACACACGTGGTCGGCCGGAAGCCTGTCAAGAGCATTTGGGTCGGTAATTGCAAAGAAGACATGAGTCTAGCAGTAAGCACTTTCACTCCACACTGACACCAGCTCACCAAACGCACACAGATGGAGACGAATGTTCTGCGGACCCCATTTTGTTTTGTCTGCGCATGCATATCCTGGGCCTATACTTGGGCATGGGTGTTATTTCGGTATGGGCGTTATTACAGGCAAATACGGTATTATCTTATTTATATTGTTTGCTGATTGCTATTGTTGAGCTGAGATAACTTTACTAACAATTGTAAAATATAGATCACAGCAATATTTGCACCATTACTGTGTAATCTCTTACTTGTGTGTTAGGTATAGTGTTTCCCAATGAGCTAATGGACGAAAAGCAATTTTGTGGTCGCAAGAAAGAGTTGACAATTTTGTCCAACACAATGTGGGGAGAAAAGGCTCCACAAGTGTCTACGTCATTGAAATTCTGCTGTGTGGTGTGTTTACATGTCAGTGTAAATGAAACATTTGATATCAACCGATTGTTTTGTGTATTGCATTTAGGTGATCAAAGGAATGGGCGGAGTGGGGAAATCATCTTTGGCAGCCAAATATGCATTTCAATGTAAACATCTGTATAGTGATGGAGTGCTGTATTTCAATGCAGAATCATGGGCAACTCTGACAAACTCAGTCATACACAATGTAAACACATTGACTCACATTACTGGTAGTTTTGTGTTAACAATGAGCACATTGTCTATTTGCAGCTCACAGTTTTGTCTTTAAGTTCTCCTTCTGTTTCACGTTCTCAAAGTCGATTTGATGAGCTAAAGAGCAATCCATTACAAGACAACAATGCAGTGCTGCTTAACCACATTTCCAAGCTTCCTAAGATGTTGCTGGTGTATGATGGTGCAGATGATCTCTCTTTTCTGCCTAAAATTTTCCCTCGTTCAACTGCTCGTGTCCATGTATTGATCACAACTCGATGTGATGATTGTTCTGTGTTACAGAAATCAATAAATCATGTCATCTCTCTTGGTTGTTTGGAAGCGGAAGATGCCGTGGCAGCCGTAGTCATGTGGTCTGGTCGTCAACCGTCCAACAGTCAAGAAACAGCAGCAGCCACCAAATTGTCAGTTGAGCCTCCCATAGAAAAGCTAGCAATTGCTCTTGCTCATGCAGGCACGTATATGCGAAAGGCACATCTAAGTTATGAGGAATATTACAAACTGTTGAAAAGAAATGAAGTCGAACTTGAGGCTTTGGCATTGGATCTCGACAAACTGTTGCATTACTTTAGAGCAAGTCGTCTACGTGAAGTGCTAATGGAAGCTGATGTAACTCAGCCTCCTGATTTGAAACGGTTGAGTGACAGGAATATTGATGAGTTGGATATAAGTGAACGTGACAAAAATGTTGTAAAAAATGTGAGAAATTTTATGATGTCTTCTAGTCATGCTCATCTGACATGGCAGATGGACATTGAGTTGGTTGCAAGAGAGAATGCCAAAGCGTTGTCTCTACTTGAATATGCATCATTTCTGTCTTCAAGAGACATTCCAGAGAAGCTCGTTCGTCCTCTTGTGTTTGGTGAATGTGCCAATTATGAATACAGTTTGTGTGTCTCGACTTTGTCTTCACACAATTTAGTTGAATGGCACGAGACAGCAGAAGGTTACACTTTGAATATTCATCCATTGGTGCAGTCAACAGTGATGGAACGTGTCAAGCAGCAGCCAGATGAGATGGAACGTAAAATGACTGATGTTTGTAAGAATATACTGTTTTGTCTACCACGCAGTGAAATGGAGTGTAATTGTCTTCCAAGTGATGTACGAGTTCAACTTGCTTCTCACTCGTATTCATTGGCTAAGCATGTATTGCTAGCTGATGTAGAAATACCAACTTGTTTGGATTTGGTTAGGTGTACGTGTCCTACATTTATGCGTTTCCAGTCTATTGACAAATCATGTTATTTGTGTGAAAAATGGTACGACAAAGTGATGCAGTTGGGCAGTTTTCCACTTGAGGTCAAACGCAAATGGCTCATAGAAGGTATAACTTCATCTTCACTTGTTGATTCAGATGTGTTGTGTATTGGTTATCACTTTGTGTTATTTAGCAAGTAATCATTTGAGTAAGGCATATTTTCTAAAGTGGAAATTTAAGGAAGAATTAGATTTGAGTCTGAAAACCAAGAAGATGATTGATGAGTTAAAACCAGATGAGAAGAAAGAAATATATCAACATCATATAGAAGGTAAGATAAGACATTTGATGATGTATTTATAGAGCAGGAGTGCATCTGTATTAATTGTTCAGAATTTCTTGATGAATTTGTTTGATGATGTCAATTTCAGTACTTTATAGTTGTTTGAAACAATTAATTTAACAAAGTTAGAAAGTTCATACAACAGAATATGATGTTGTGTGAAATACGTGACGTAATCCAGTGATTATAAATAGTATATGTAGTTTACACTAAAGAGATGATGGATAGTTTATTGACACATTTGAAGGTATGAAAATATTTATTGATTCATTTTCCTAACTGACAGCATTTGACTGAGACTCATTTATATTAATTAAGTTGAAGGTCGGGGGGGGAAGGGGTCAGTTAATTGAGTTTTAGTAAGTTTATAAGTTGTTTGTCTTGATGACATTATATCTGTTGTCTTGTCATTAAGTGGATATGGTTTTTGCAATGATTAGATGACAACACAAGCAAATATTTATTTAGTGATGATAATCAAATAATCAATAATTGAATTATAATTTTGTTTTGATGAGCTTGAGGTAAGTAGTTTTGTTCAGACTGGAATTTCATTGTTTGTAAAGATTTTGACGTGTTTTTGTTTATTGATTATGATAGTCAGATTTATAGATGATTATTGTCATTGTTACAAGTACCCAATTGTATTGCTAGTAGTTTGTATATTTTCTGTAATTATTACATTTTAATTTATATTTTGTTTTATTTTCTCACTGTAATTAACTGTTTGTTGTAGTGTTGGAGATTATTTATAGTTGCTATCACGTGCTAAACAAATTTGAAGAAGAAAAGTTTTATCTGAAAGAGCTGATGTTGGTGATGAAAACTTCTGGAGAACAACTTACACCTCCATTTACGTTTGGTATTAAATTAAAGACAAATTTGTTTAGTCTATGTAATGTTTGGTGCAATGGCAGTTTATTTATTTGTTAGTTGAATGCAAGATGGCAGAGAACTACTTTAAGAGGGGTAAACGAGGCAAAGCAATGAAATTATGCCAACAAGTGATGGAAAAGTTAAATGATATGGAGGAATATGATCAAATCAAAGGTAAAGAATTTGAATCATAAATTTTCTTATTGTTGAATGTAATGCTGTGGCAAGTCAAAGTTTTATTAAATTAACCTCATACTGTGATTTCTGTTATGTAGTGATGACAAAATTATCAACATGTTTTTTGTCTTTTGGAGAATTTGAAAAAGCAGATAATTTACTGGATAGGTCATGGAAATTGCTTTCCAGAGTTGATTATTACAATTTTCTTGATATGCATCTTTTGGGTGAGATATTTTGTATATTTGTAATTCTCATAAATCAATTTTTCACTATTTGCTTGCGAAATGGGAAGCATCTAGTGCTTGTCAGTGACAGCAATATTAGTTAAAGAGTGTCAGGGTCAACTGTATTGAGATGTGCAGAATCTTTCATTATGGTTTTGTTGTATATCACGTGACATGTTGTATTTGTGTGAAATTAAAACTTAGAAAGCATGCGTTTATGATAGAGAAAGTGTTAATGGAGACTCAAAGCCATGATAGTTGACTTGAATGACACTCTGTATATATGATTGCAGGATATGTTATATTGTATGTAGAATGAAAGTGCAGATGGACAATAAAATTATGATTTTGTTTTTGTTCATGTCTTTATGTAGTCACGAGGCTCAAGGTTGAATGTGAGATTGAAAGACCTAATGGATCAAAAGACAAGCTTACTGAAGCATTGGAAATAGCAAACTCAGCTTTGTCTATTGCTCAGTCTTTCCTACCATCAGAAAGTTTAGAGATTTTCTATTGTACGTGAATTGATTGTTAATATGTTTTGTGTACTGCTGAAGTTATTTTCCGGTTTGTTTTTAATTCTGGTTATTGTAGGGAAATGGCAAATTGCTAAATGTAACAGTAAATTAGGAAACATGGAAACGTGCATTGAACAACTGAAAGAGATGAGGAAAGTTGAAGAGGCAAATATGTCTGATTCATGTACCAAACTATGTAGAGGTCAGTATAGTTCTGTATCTGTTAACGTTTCTTGTTTTACAGTACTGCTTTGACTTTTTATTTATGCTATGAAGTAATACGAGAATTAGGAAGCATACATTTGGAGAGAGGTGATTTATGTGAAGCTCTGACGTGTTGCAAGGAAGTATTAGAGCTGTACCAGCAGGAGGACACTTCTTATCATGTGAACATTGCTGATAGTTTGATAACATTCTTGACTCAACATGACATCATATTAAAGGTTGTATGTTTTCTGTTCAGCTCTCATGTTGATTGGTACTATATATTATAAGATGGGCAACATCACTGATGCTGTAAAGCATTTAGAGCAGTCTATAGAAATTAGAGAACAGAAGCAGTTATCACTTTGTCGTCAAGCTGGTCAATGTATGCAGTAATATGCGTATTAAATGTTTATTATATCTGTGTGTTTGCATTCCAATTGTATTTGTGCTCTAGGTTATGTATTTCTTGGAATTTGTCATATACGGACAGTAGAAAGACAGACAACATTTGAACAAAAACTACAAGGAATTTATCAAGCACGAGAGGCATTTACTAAATCTCTCAACATACTGTTATTTTATCCAAATTGTGATCAAGAAATATTGGAAGGTGAGATCTTTTCTAGTACTTGCTTTGCAGTACATAATAACTTTACTGATTACAGTGTTGAGGCATCTTACTGCTTTATATGACATGAAAATTGCTGAGGAGACTATAGATGAGAAGGCCACTAGTATGAGCTCTGTGATGTCTAGTTTGCTAATATTTCCATTGTTGATACATTTATTCATGTATGTGTAGTGCTAAAACTAATAGCAAGGAAAGCATATACTTGGAGAGATTATGCCAGAGCTAAAGATTTGTTCTACATGCAAATGAAAGTTGAAGCTGCTACAATGGTTTTACAGCCAGTACAAAAAGCTATTGGTATACAGTTGTTTGTTTGTATGCGGATGATTAGGTGTTAAGTGTTAAAGGAGAACTCCCACGCTAATGCAAGTTAATGTTTAATCAAAGTACTAGTTGCCACAACTCCATTCGCATATTAACTTTTTGCCTAAGCCTGTCAGGAAGAGAGAAACAAGAAAGCAAAGTTGGGGGCGTGTCACGTGGGCGCCGCCATCTTGGATGATGACGTAGAAGTGTCTTACCTTCGCGCATGTGTACATTGCTGCGTAGGCAAATCTTGCGTAGGATGGTGTATTGCATTGCATACGGCTGTAATAATAAAGATAAGGACAGACAGCGTGGTGTGCGTTTCTATCGATTACCGCTTAAGAACAAACCATTGCTGAAAGAGTGGTTGTCCAAGCTTCGTCTGAAGGATCCGCCCTTATCACAGAACAGTCGTGTGTGTACGGAGCACTTCCACTCCGACTGCTTTGAGCGAGATTTACAAGCAGAGCTCTTAGGAACTAAACAAAGGGTGTGCCTGAAGCCCAACGCTGTTCCAACACTCTTCTCTTTCGTAAGCAGTACATCAACGAGGGTGACAGGCAAGCGACGACAGCATGTTCACGTAAAACAATCCACGCTTCTATAGTACAAACTAGGAAGTTAAGAATTTTATGTAATGTGCAGGCTGTTACTGATATACTAGAACAGTCATCATCTAAAGCAGCTAAAGAGGAATCTGACCAAGAATTTGAAGGATTGGAAGACCAGGAGATACCAGAGTCAAACACTCTACCACTAATGTGTGATGCATCAACGCAGTACGATCTGTCACACATTGTGAATCCAGAAGAACATTCATATTGTTTAACCTCCTCTCCCATTCCTTCAGCTGATAGGGCATTTTATCCCCCTTCATTCTTGGTAGCGGCTGACCCAGGGAGTCCTACTGCTTCCTCGGAGGGAGAGGTATCACGTGACATTTATACTGGTACAGACTACGATCCTTTCAATGATACAGCTGCTGCAGACACATCAGTAACATCAGTTCAGTTAGACGAAACAGAAAAATTGCCACCAGAAGCAGAACAAAAATACATTGTTTTCAGTAGCTGCCTCCATACCCTTCTTCGATTCTGTCCAACCTGCGGAGCAGTTGTTGAAAGCACATCAGAACACTCACAAGGAAGCATGTTGACTGTGACACTGCAGTGCTCCAATGGTCATTCCATTACTTGGAACTCACAGCCATTAGTCAAGGACATTCCAGCAGGCAACTTATTAGCAGCCAATGCAATCCTTCTCTGTGGTGGAAACTTTGCAAAATTTTCGCAATTTGCCGATGTTTTGAAACTGCAGTTCATGAGTGAGTCTACCTTCTATCGAATCCAAGATGCATACCTCATACCAGTCATAAATGACTTTTGGGAAAAACACCAGAAATCCATTCTTCAACAGTTCAAAGACACCCCCCTATG
The DNA here is from genome assembly GCF_963422355.1 of Corticium candelabrum. NCBI lineage: Eukaryota > Metazoa > Porifera > Homoscleromorpha > Homosclerophorida > Plakinidae > Corticium > Corticium candelabrum. The sequence goes on from NC_085090.1 coordinate 7,829,907, forward strand.
TCTCCTAGGAGACGGGCGCTGTGATAGTCCTGGCTATTCTGCCAAATATGGCACATACACTCACATTGAGCAGGAAACTGGACTAATACTTGACTTCCAACTTGTTCAAGTCAGTGAAGTTGCCAACTCTGTTGTCATGGAACGCGAAGGATTTGAACGTTCACTTCAAAAGCTGCAAACTGAAGGCTTGCACATCAAACAAATTGCAACTGACAGACATATCCAAATTGCAGCTACCATGAGAAAGAAATACCCCAACATAGACCATCAATTTGATGTTTGGCATGTGTCTAAAGGAATAGCAAAAAAGCTGACACAGAAGGGAAAATCTAAGAGATGCACTAAACTCCTGCCATGGATCCAATCCATCTCCAATCACCTGTGGTGGTCTTCTCAGTCTTGTGATGGAGACTCCCAAATACTTACTGAAAAGTGGACATCAGTTATCCACCACATAGTAAACGTCCACTCTTGGGAAGGTGCTAGCAAGTTTACAACATGTGAACACGAAGAGCTAACACGTGAGGAATGTGACGAAAAATCCTGGCTGAAGCCTGGCTCCAATGCTCATGAGGCCCTAAAAGAGGTTGTGTTAGACAAAAAGTTACTAAGAGACATACCAAAGCTCACCAAATTTTGTCACACAGGCATGCTAGAAGTGTTTCACTCACTTCTCACAAAGTACTGTCCTAAAAGGCAGCATTTTGGGTATAAGGGTATGATGACAAGAATACAGCTGGCTGCTCTGGACCATAATTACAACATTGATCGAGAACAAGCAACAACAAGTGAAGGAATCAAGAGGTATAAAGTTGTATTTCCTAAAGCTACCAAAGCCTGGGTAGCAAAGCCTATAGCTGAGACAAAATCGTATCAATACCTCCACGAAATTTCAACGTCTGTGCTGAAGAGAAGATCAATGGAGCACAATCCCATAAGGCACCACAAAGCTAAAGCTCCACCAGTGGACTTACCCATAAATATAGCTGGGCACGAACAGCCTCCCAAAGAAGAGATTATACGTAGAACTAGTACTAGATTCAATTAGAAGTATTAGTCCAGTTTCCAGTTGTTTGTGTCAACTACATATTCATTTGTTAGCTAATACATCACTGAGAATCATTAGCATCTCTAAAGCCAACATAGTGCCCACTCTCTTCTGGAAACGCTCTGCGTACGGCAGACACCACACACGATGGTATGACTATTCGTACACCTCTCCCCAACATCTCGTGAGCCCAGTGAGTAAATTGGCGGTAAGCCGCCAGTCTCAAAAGCCTACACAGAGAATTACCATGCACTAGCAGGTGAGAACGAACGTGATCGTTGCTTCAAATCATACCTGGCCGTAAGAGGTTCTGTAATGGAGCCTGGAGAGACGTTCATGACGCCTACCGCTGTGCGTAGAACTTCATAGTGCAAGCAGACAGTGTGAAAACTGTCATGCGCTGTCGCACATCTCACGCCATGAAGTCTCCAGCTCAGAGCATCGACTTCCTTGCAGCAGATGCATTCTGTAATGCTCGGCATGACGATACACAGACCACAAGTACACCAGTCGGTGTTTTCTAGTCGTTCCGTACGCGTATCAGGGACATGAAGTGTTTGGTCATCGTCGTCGCTACCGCCAGAATCACTTTCTGACATATCTCTAGCGTTTCGAACAGGTTCAAAGTTATACGGACGGATAGTTTCCATAGTTCTCTTCAGCCGCTGCGAGACATGCGCATAGGGTAAGACACTTCTACGTCATCATCCAAGATGGCGGCGCCCATGCGACACGCCCCCAACTTTGCCTTCTTGTTTCTCTCTTCCTGACAGGCCTAGGTAAAAACTTGTTGTGCCAATGAAGTTGTGGCAACTAGTACTTTGATTAAACATTAACTTGTATTAGCGTGGGAGTTCTCCTTTAAGTGGAAAGATAATGTGAGAAGACTGTGCTGAAATATTGTTAATTATACGTACCTGTGGTGTGTGTGTGTGAGTGTGTGTGTGTGTGTGTGTGTGTGTGTGTGTGTGTGTGTGTGTGTGTGTGTGTGTGTGTGTGTTGTGCTGTAGCTCAATTGGTTAGAGAGTGAATTTGGAGAATGAAAACATCCGGGACCTTGCAGGATTGGAGGTTCGAGTCTAGGTGATGGAGAGCTTTGACATCATTTTCTTTAATTTAAGCAAGAAACTTACACACAATTGTTTTTCTCGACTATGGAGTATAAATGAGTACCTGGTCATTGACTGGGGTGGACATGACCGCTGGCTTGGCAGTAACGTTATGCAGCAGACGGGTACTTGTGGGCCTTGGTGTCCAGTCCCAGAGCTGCGCCATAGTTAGTGCCCTTGGATGACTCTGGCCAAGCTCCATTTGGATTGTAGCGCTGGCCCTAAGCCTCCGCGTAGCGCATGGAGGCCCTGTCTCTAGGGCTGGGCTTAACTTGACATTTGTCCGTGTGTGTGTGTGTGTGTGTGTGTGTGTGTGTGTGTGTGTGTGTGTGTGTGTGTGTGTGTGTGTGTGTGTGTGTGTGTGTGTGTGTGTGTGCAGTGCTCGAAATAGCGGTCGGACATCGGACATTTCCGAACACTTTTGTTGTTTGTCCGATCACCAAGAAGAACGTTCGGACAAGATGTCAAACTTTAGAAACGCAACAGTAGACCTGCCGTAAAGGAGCGCTAATGTCTTGCTCTCAAGACTTGATTTATCATTTTCCACTACAGCTAGCTGCATAATGAGCGTCTATTCGTTTGCCGCATGTTTCCGAAGTCTATTACCCAGTGATCGCCGCTCTTCATTTGATAATTGAATTATAATTACTAGGCCACAGGTGCGGCTAACTGTAATCGACGTGTTTCATTTCTACATCAAAAGGTTCGTTGTAAGATTAGTGTTTCTCGTATATGGGACCAGAGTTAGTCAGAAGAGATATACATGAGTTACTAGTAGTATACCCCAACCGGTCTTGTAAAACGGATTCCTGAGTCACGTGATGTACTGATATGCATGGCGTTCTCCAACTATGTCGTAACTGGTCTGCTGCGAACTTCAATCTTGTCGCTTTTCAATTTTATAGTATGTACAGTATCCTAGAGATTTACAGAGGCTAGTCTCTGTTCGCGCTGACTTTGCTCCCGAAGTCAGTAATGATGCAGCTGTAATTGTTTACCACACGCAGATGTTAAGTGATATCCAAAACTGTCCATTAGAGGTAATATTACAATAGAATGAGGTTATGTAAATGTAAAACAATCTGTGGGAGACCATTTTAGTCTGACTTCTATCTCAAACTCCGTTGACTTGTGGATACTTAGTACTGTTTATAGACCATAACTGGTCTTCCTATGGCTGGACTGCTTTAAAATGTCTTGTCTAGTGTCGTTGTATTATTGAAGAAATTATTCCCACTGTTGTGTCTTTCTAGAATGGCAAAAAATTGCCTCAGCTTTTGTGATACCTTACTGAACTTCTGTGCTCATGTAGCTGTTGACTGTTTATGGATATCATAAGGCATGGTGACACTGATCTTTTGCACTCATCATGTTAAATTTGGCTGCCTTTTTTTATTAATTAACGCTCGTTATACCAAACAAATTAAAATCAGGTTTTGATGCTCCTGAGTATGTTAGTTACGATGGAAAATATGCTTGAACCAATTCTAGCTGTGAAGTCCAATCAATTTAAAATTTTAATCTTGCGTAGCCAGCCCCTCCCCCTTTTTATATCAAAAAGGAGGGGATGACTTTTGATATCAAAAGGGGACGGGATGACTTTTGATATCAAAAGGGGAGGGGCTGCCTACGTGACGACTATGTCCGGACAACGTTGAAACCTTACTTCGAGCACTGTGTGTGTGTGTCTGTTGAGACTTATGGGATTAGTGGTTTTTCATTAAAACATAGTTCATTTTATTGAAGTACATGGATTGGCAAATGTTGTTGATATCAATTATTTGTTATTCATCAGATGTGACCAATAGTAATTTTATCTCTTGTGCTTCAGCACTGCACAACATCGGTTTGTGTCAGCTACGTCTCTCACAGTTGGATGAAGCTGAGGAAACATTTACTGAATCACTGAGAATTGCTCAATCTCTGAGACCAGAAGAGCATCAAGGTTTACAGATTTCATCCAGTAAGACATGCCAACAAGTCAGTCTATGTGAAGTCATATTGATATCAATTGTTTTTCTAAATTTAGTCAAAAATCTGCTTGGACTAGTTCGGATGCTGAAGTACTTTAGAACATTAGATTAAGGTGCAGACTTATTAGTAACACAATACAGTCACAAGATTGATGAAGTGTATTTTACAGTTAGTGCTGATTGTCATATGTCTATATGTTTGTTTGCTTTTTGTCTGCTTATTGATATCAAATATATTCTAAACTTTATAGACAATAATGATTTACATTTTATCTCAAATTCCAATACACTACAGTATGACGTTTTTGTCTTCTACAAGACAATCTGCTAATGATGCAAGTCTGTTGAGTACCAGTGCATCACTACTGACTATATTATAACACCACGATATTTGACTGTTTGTCTTTAATATTAATTAAATTGTATGATTGGGAGGCCTTATCAAGGTAAATTACTGAGAGTCTGAGAATAATTAGCCTTCAGATTGGAGGTAATATTAATATCTAAATTATTTGTTGTATGATGACTTGCCACTTACTTGCTGGCCATACTTATCACTCAATAAGTGTGTCAGTGTAGGAGTTGATGTGGGTGGGTGTTGGTGGTGATGAGTGATTGTTGACAGCTTGACAAGCAAGCCACATGCTCACAACAAGTCACATGCTTAGATGGATCAACCCATTGTGTTCCATACGTTAGAGACAGTAGGTCCAGTCCAACTGGTTGGTGTGTGTCTCTACTCCACTTGATGATGTTACTAAATGGCACATCCAGACGAGGTGATTCTGAGGCTCTCAACAAGATGAGATGCTGGAAACAGGACAGCAAAGGAGCTTGACAGAACATGTTACAATGCGCATATAGTATACTGCATGATCATTGTTGTATTGTGATGTCAGGAATTCTGAAATTTTGTTCAATTTTATACATTGTCACGTGATTACGTCATATTTGGTATTTAATTAATTAATGTATGTTGACCAGTCAATATGCAGTTTGCAGTTGTGTTGGCAATGTCTGTTACCCAATGCTGCTGGAAGGGCTCTATGTAACTAGGCGACCCCCTTACTACCATTCAGGGGATAATAATTTTTAAGGGGTGTCGCATTCTGGGTTGATAATTATTTTTCAGGGGCACCCTAAATAGGTCCTATAAGGTAGTTAGTTATATTTGTGTGTCACTAGCTGACTGACAGCATCTCTAGCTAATCAAAGTTGGAATAGTGAAGGAGGCAATGTGTTGATCTGTGACCTTAATTGCTTTTAGTTTTTTATTAATTATTTTTCTATTAATTATTTTTATTTATTATTTTTTTATTAATTAATTTTATTAATAAATTGTTTTATTAATTAAATTTTTATTAATTAATTTTTTAATTTTACTAACCCTAGGTATTAGAGTGAGGTGTCTCTATTCACAGCTTTTGATCAGACAGTACAAATGTTGTTGCAGTACTAGTATACATAGACAACTTGAAACTTTGTATTTCTCTGTTAGTTGATCTATGATCGGTAATGCGCATGCGTAGTTTTCAGAACTGCGCATGCGTAAATTGTACTTCACATTGCCGGTGTCTAATAATAATATTTTTGTATTGCACAAAATCGAAGGACAAACTGCGCATGTACTTCTGTCCATTTCCTCTATTGCATGTTTCCACCCACTCATACAAAGCCAACTTCTCGAAAAACCTGCATGCCTGCCTAGGCAACAAAAATTTCTAAAAAAATTGACGATAGTTTTAGTCTATAAACAGTCTGATTTACGTCGTATGACAATGTGCATGTAAACCTGCTACACATTCAAAGATTTATGCCTCGTTGGTTTCTCTGCTGTCGTCTCTTCTCGAGCACTTCACGACACACGACCTCTTTGAATGCCTTCAAATCTCGATCTGCAGCAGACAATACAGAACAACGTCAATCGATCCACTCTGATGTATGAGAGTTTTGCAATACAAATTGCCTTTTAAATCATCGCAGTTGCATTTCTTTCTGTATTCGATGAAGTCGGGAATGATCATGTCGAGGTATCCGGCTCGTGTCTCGTGTGCCGGGTGGGTCGATAGCCACTCAACCGGTTGGTTGTCACCATCGGCTACTGCGAGAGTCTCCCACAAAACTGAACTCTCACGAATGTCGTAACACGCCTGTAGTATGAAACTATCAATCAGCATGTTGATGACATACAAGCAGATGAAATACGTATCCATGTCAACAGGTAATCGTTTCAATTACTGGTTTAATTAATTAATTATTGATTAAATATTTATTTATTTATTTGTATTTAAATGTAATGTTTTAAACACTGCTATAACACTCAACAAATCTCTTACAGACAATTTGACACCAAGTTAGTAAAAAGAGACTTTACATATAAAATTATATTAATTATTGTATGTTAAATTAAAACTGTCTAACGCACGTTACAATGGTCACGTTTTAATGCAAGCTAGGTATCCCGGATTTGTGTATTGATATTATAAATTAACTCACACGTGCTGCAAACATGAGACCCACAACGTCTGCTTCACCCTCTAGTTTTCTTGAATATGGCAGCTTCATGAACACCTACAGAAGCACAAGACGGTTTGTGTGTTGTTCTTGAGTGCACGAGCTATTGGTTTGGTGAGCTCTCACATCTGTAAGCTTTTCTCAAGCCACTGAGTAAAGAAAGCTGTGACATCAGGCAGCAGGAACCACACAAGAGTGACGATGATCAATGAGAAAAAATTAATTAATTGCTCCTGACTTGCATTCTCTCCCTAAACCGACAAATAGTGATGAGAACAAACAAGGAAAGTCTGACACACACACACACACACACACACACACACACACACACACACACACACACACACACAACACACCACACACACACACACACACACACACACACACACACCACACACACACACACACACACACACACACACACACACACTGACACACACACACACACACACACACACACACACACACTGACACACACACACACACACACACACACACACACACACACACACACACACACACCGATACAACCCAATATGCAGACTATATGCATACAGCTTGCTTGTTTGTGCCATACAAATCAAGCTAAATTAAAAATAATTAAAAAATAAATTTAAAAACAAATTACAAGTAGTTCTAAATTAGATACAAAATTTACAATAACAAATTTTATATTCCAAACTTAAAATGCTTGTGCGTGCATGCATGTGTGTGTGTGTGTGTGTGTGTGTGTGTGCGTATGCACGTGTGTGTGTGTGTGTGTGTGTGTGTGTGTGTGTGTGTGTGTGTGTGTGTGTGTGTGTGTCTGTCTGTCTGTCTGTCTCTGTGTATGTGTGTCTCTGTGTGTGTGTGTGTGTGTGTGTGTGTGTGTGTGTGTGTGTCTGTCTGTGTGTGTGTGTGTGTCTGTCTGTCTGTGTGTGTGTGTGTGTGTGTGTGTGTGTGTGTGTGTGTGTGTGTGTGTGTGTGTGTGTGTGTGTCTGTGTCTGTGTCTGTCTGTCTGTGTGTCTGTGTGTCTGTGTGTCTAGAAGTATCTTGGGCATTTCCAACAGGCAACAATGGTCTGAGCACATCACAATGGCAGAAGTGAGGAGGAGGTGGGGAGATGAGGAGACTGCATCTGAGAATGTGAAGAGGAAAAGGTTGGAATGGTTGGGACACCTAGCTAGGATGCCAGACCATAGAATACCAAAATCAACCTTATTTGGTTGGTTGACTCAGCCCTGCCCAAGATGTGGTCCAAAAAGAGATGGAGAGATATGATGAGAAGAGATTTTAAAGACATTGAAGAATCAGAGGAGAAATGGTATGATGAGGCTGTGAGGTCAAGAGCAGGCTGGAGTACATTGTGTCGTCATGGTTTGGAACGTTGGAGCGAGAGAATGGGGACATGTGCTCTGGTGGCAGTCAGGGATGTGATGTGTGAGGTGTGCTCTAGGACCTTTAGAAGACAGAGTGATAAGGAGAGACACAAGTGTATGGAAGAAAGAAGGAAACATACAAGGGAACAACAGGGTGCAATCCAATGTTCAAATTGTTTCAAATGGTTCAGAAGTAAAGGAGGATTGACAGTTCACAGATGTTTAGAACTCTAGCAAGCACAATGTTCATTCAGCAGACTTGTTGCTTAGCTGTTGGAGGCAAGCATGACCGTTTTACAGTAGCTTTTGAACAGGACAGGACAGGACAGGTGTGTGTGTGTGTGTGTGTGTGTGTGTGTGTGTGTGTGTGTGTGTGTGTGTGTGTGTGTGTGTGTGTGTGTGTGCGTGCGTGCATGAAAACATAAGCCAAACTTTCGATGCTCACTTGCCTCACCATGTGCCCCATAATTGCATGTGCCATTTCGTGTCCCAGAATAACAGCCAACATGTCGTCCGTCTTCATCATCTCCAACAGTCCAGTATACACCACAATTTGACCACTCTTCACACACATCACACGTAAACACATTTACCCACACGTTACACACACTCAACACTCACAGGCATAACATACGCCGTCACAGTAGGATCATCAATAATGACAATCCTCCAGTTGACGTCTAATGCCTCATCCCACTTGTTGGCTTGCAGTAGTTTTGTGGTAACACCAAGAACTCTTGCATAACTGGGATGACCAGCAGATACAATTTTGTCTGTGAAGCATGAAGGGTACGTGAGATAGAAAAAGGAAAAATGACAAAGTGAATGCAGACAGACGGACAGTACAAATATGTATTTATTGGTTAGGTTGATTGATATCAACATGTGTGAAAGGATGTAATACAAAGAGAATGGTTGAGAATGAATGAGGTGCATGACATGTTCTGTTGTTTGAAATGTAGTTGGGGTAGCAAAAGAGATACAATGCAGACAATATGGTTCTGTAGCACATAAAGTTACTAGAGCAGGTAAACCAATTTAATTAATATTGTCGTTTAATTTTAATGTGTTTGTTCGTCTGTTTGTCTGTCTATCTGTCTGTCAACACACGTTTCCAAAAATGACAACAACAATACTTTGCAGTCCACTCAGACAGTTACAAACACCCACATGCTTATGGACACACACATACACAAACAAGCAAACAAACAAACAAACACAACTAAATGAATAAATTGAGTTTACCTTGAGCTGTTGCCACTTCGAGTGAGAACAAATAATCTCCAATTTCCTTCATTTCACTCTGATCAACAGCCATAAACCTACATGTCAACATCTGCTCATGCAAATTCTCACATGCACACAGACAAACAGACAGACAGACAGACAGACAGACCGACACACACACACACACACACACACACACACACACACACACCAGTGTTCTCGCCAGTACTGTCTGTACCGTCATTTTGACGGTTGGGACAAGAAAGGGACGTTTGGGAAGGGGAAACAGCAATTATTGACAATTGCGAACAAAATTAAACAGCCTACCACACGTAGTGTGGGATGTCTTACTTCAAGATCCATTGTGGATTTAAAGCCATTATTTACCTCTTGGTCTTGATGGTCCCGACATTCCTAGACAACAATCTCATAACATCTAAATTCTTCAGTCTCTTTGTTGTTGCAGCAGGTGTTCTACATTTACTGTTTATCTTCGTGTCAAGTACAACTCTGTTCGCGCTTGGAAGTGACTAATGATGCAGCTGAATTTGTTTACCACACTCAGTGACATCCCATTATGCAATAGTCTTATCAAACCACCTGTGTGTAATACATATGCCTTCGTTCACTAACTATAAAACATCCGGGAACTTGCAGTTTCGAACGATACCAACATCTTCACTGTCCGCTCTATTGCGCAGAAGTTATTACAGAATTTCAAAGCGCAAAGTCAATGCGAACAGATAGTAGGTACACACCTTTGCAGATCTCTTTACAGCATAATCAATCAACTGGATGTATCGATTCGCTAAATCATTATGGTTATAAAAACATAGTGATCCTCTCTCACAAAGCATGCAGAGCTTTTTGTATGGATTTCACACGCGCAACTTACTCTTGTAAAGCTCAGCTCACAATCCCAGTTTTAAGTTAATTAAGTCAACTTGTCATTGTAATAATCTAGTGTATTATATATCTATCTGTGTTATGTTCAACGAGGTTATGTTCAATGAGGTTTATTCCACAAGCCAGGAGTGCCTATTATATTGAATAGTCTATAGTCTACCAATCATGCAGTAACTACATGATTATACATGCATAAGACTCTACGTAGTACAACTGGGGAAAGGTAACGTAAAAACAATATGTTATCACCAAATATGTCAACGCTAAACATTTGATGACGTCATTACACTTGATGACGTCATATTGACGTTTGGCAAAATATCCTGGCTAGAACATTGTGCACGCGCGTGCACACACACACACACACACACGGACAGAAACACACATGAACAGGTATACACACTTGGACAGACACAGACAGACAGACAGACAAAAACACATGGACATACACACATGAAGAGACAAACAGACAAATAGACACACATACACATGAACACACATACATGGAGAGACAGACAGACAGACAGACAGACAGACAAACAAACACAAATACACATGGACAGACAAACAAACAAACAAAAACACAGATAGACACACACATGGACATACATATGTATGCACACATACATACACACACACACACACACACACACACACACACACACACACACACACACACACACACACACACACAGAAACACATGGACAGACAGAGAGACAGACAAACAGACAAAAAACACAAACATATATACATCTTGAACACACACACACACACACATGTGGACAGACACACATACATACACATACACACATGGACAGACAAACAGACAGACAGACAGACACACACGCGCGCTCACACACACACACACAAACACACACACACACACACACACACACACACACACACACACACAAACACACACACACACACACACACACACACACACACACACACACACACACAACCCAACCTTCTACGATGAGAGATCGTTGCTTCTTCCAAATGATACGCATAATATCCAGCACTACCTGCAAACGCTCCTAGAGTACCCACAAATATCCAATGTCCACTCTTTGACAACACACCAACATATCTTCTTCTTGTCTTGTTGGGCAGTTTCTTCCACCATCTCCTCATTAACCGTCCACCTACAAATGCGACTATTCTGTACAAATATGGATTAGCCAGCCACACTGCATGTCGTCGAGAGGTCGTGTGAAATGTAGCACAATCAAATTTTCCAAATATGGATGAAATACGACAAGTCCCGGATGTGATTCCATATTTCACCGTCCCTCGTCTGACCGTCTTGTACAACACACTCTCTTCTAGTATTGATGACGTAAAGCGCCGACAGCAAATCAGAGAGCGAAATAATGCGGACATAACCAGTGGGTCACGTGACACACGAGCGACTGCCCCAATCTCTAGTTGTAAACTTCACAACAAAGCTAACTAAATAGTCGTCCTCTCTCCAACATCGTAAACGTTAGAGATAAAATTCTAGATAAAAATCCGGGCAGTCTCAAGGTAGTTATCCGGGAGTTTCTAAATTGATTTCAACCGATGGTTGAATTACTATAAATAGAGTTAGGTTATGGACTATGGAGTTGAGAGTTAAGTTGTGAGTGTGTCCTCAACTATGGCAAGATATCACTAAACTATAGTACTGATCCACCATATACTTATCTGTTTCCTGATTTTTATACCGACCAATAGATTCTGAGATACTCACTCCTTCTGTCTACAATATATTAATTACAACCTAGCTAAGGAAAATACGCCTATGGCAGACGGGACCTCGCAATCCATTAATTTAATTTTTAATTAACTTAAAATATTATTAACAGTAAAATGTACAGTCAAACTGTAATACATAATTATCATCAGTTATTTCATGTGCATGTGCAGTATATATACCTCATGAGAATAGGAAAGATGCTTCAGTTAATATACTTCAGTTTGAAACGAGAGATCCAGTAAATCCAACAGGAAAGACATATTGTCCTGTAGCTATTATTTAATTAATATTAAAGACAAACAGTCAAATATCGTGGTGTTATAATATAGTCAGTAGTGATGCATTGGTACTCAACAGACTTGCATCATTAGCAGATTGTCTTGTAGAAGACAAAAATGTCATACTGTAGTGTATTGGAATTTGAGATAAAATGTAAATCATTATTGTCTATAAAGTTTAGAATATATTTGATATCAATAAGCAGACAAAAAGCAAACAAACATATAGACATATGACAATCAGCACTAACTGTAAAATACACTTCATGAATCTTGTGACTGTATTGTGTTACTAATAAGTCTGTACCTTAATCTAACGTTCTAAAGTACTTCAGCATCCGAACTAGTCCAAGCAGATTTTTGACTAAATTTAGACAAAACAATTGATATCAACATGTCATTACATACACTGACTTGCTGGCATGTCTTACTGGATGAAATCTGTAAACCTTGATGCTCTTCTGGTCTCAGAGATTGAGCAATTCTTAGTGATTCAGTAAATGTTTCCTCAGCTTCATCCAACTGTGAGAGACGTATCTGACACAAACCGATGTTGTGCAGCGCTGAAGCACAAGAGATAAAATTACTATTGGTCACATCTGATAAATAACAAATAATTGATATCAACAAAATTTCTCAATCCATGAACTTCAATAAAATATACAATTACAAAATTACTGTCTCGTGTTTTAATAAATAGCACAAATGCGATCGATATGCCTCAACACACACACACACACACACACACACACACACACACACACACACACACACACACACACACACACACACATGGCAAATGGATAAGGAGCTGCCTTTAAACGGTAATGCCCCCGGCCAAATGGCTGGGTTCCTGTGCACTGATCAGGAGCTATGTGCCGTGCTAAGCAATCTCCTGGAGCCTGGCCAGGTACTCGCAGAAGCACTGACTGCGACACCAACTGTGGTGTGGGCACCCGAGTCCCACCCAGACCCAAGTAGCCGATGGACTTTGTTGCAGTCGAAGGCCTTTGCCACCCCAGTCAACAACAAGGTACTCATTTATACTCCTGAATCGAGAGAGGCAATTGTGTGTAAGTTTCTTGTCCAAGGAATTATGCCATAGGCCATCACTGTGACTTGAAACCTGCAACTCTGGAAGGTCCCGAATGTTTTCATTCTTTAAATGCACTCTCTAACCAAATTGAGCTACAGTACCACAAACACACACACACACACACACACACACACACACACACACACACACACACACACACACACACACACACACACACACACCCACCCTAAGCTAACCTAAATGTCCGTAGCTGCCCGAAAGAAATCACGCCCCCAGCTGTTAATTAAGCTGGGCCCTGTGCACTACTCAGGGAAATCTGAGCCTGTGCTAGCAAACTCCTGGAGCCAAGCAAGGCACTCGCATGAGCACCAACTTGTGAAGCCAACTGTGGTGTGAGCACCCAAAGTCTCACCAAGACCCCAGTGGGTGATGTCACGTTACAGCCAATGGCCGCTTAAGTCCACAGTCAATGATCAGGTACTCATTTATACTCCTGAGTCAAGAGAAGCAAAAGTGTGTTAGTTTCTTACTTAAGGAAATTATGCCATAGCTCGCCATCACTGTGACTTGAACTTGCAATCCTTCAAGGTTCCGGATGTCGACTCCGTAAGATGACTCATTAGCTAACTGAGCTATCGCACCACACACACACACACACACACGCGCGCGCGCGCACGCACGCACACACGCACACACGCACGCACGCACGCACGCACGCACGCACACACACACACACACACATGCACAGACAATTAACAATATATTTTAACACAGTCTTCTCACATAACACTGTCAACATTATCTAGACACTTCACATCTAATCATCCGTATACAAACAAACAACTGTATACCAATAGCTTTTTGTACTGGCTGTGAAACCATTGTAGCAGCTTCAACTTTCATTTGCATGTAGAACAAATCTTTAGCTCTGGCATAATCTCTCCAAGTATATGCTTTCCTTGCTATTAGTTTTAGCACTACACATACATGAATAAATGCATCAACAATGGAAATATTAGCAAACTAGACATCACAGAGCTCATACTGGTGGCCTTCTCATCTATAGTCTCCTCATCAATTATCATGCCATATGTAACAGCAAGGCCCTTCAACACTGCAATCAGTAAAGTTATTATGTACTGGATGGCAAGTACTAGAAAAGATCTCACCTTCCAATATTTCTTGATCATCACAATTTGAATAAAATAACAGTATGTTGACAGATTTAGTATATGCTTCTCGTACTTGATGGATTCCTTGCATTTGTTCAAATGTTGTCTTTCTTTCTAGCATCAGCCAATAGCAAGCTCCTAGAAAGTCATAACCTACAGCACACATACAATTGGAATGCAAACACACAGATATAATAAACATTTAATACGCATATTACTGCATACATAGACCAGCTCCATGACAAAGTGATAACTGTTTCTGTTCTCTAAATTCTATAGACTGCTCTAAATGCTTAACAGCATCAGTGATGTTGCCCATCTTACAATATATTGTACCAATCAACATGAGAGCTGAACAGAAAACATACAACCTTTAATATGATGTCATGTTGAGTCAAGAATGTTATCAAACTATCAGCAATGTCCACATGATAAGAAGAGTCCTCCTGCTCGTACAGCTCTAATGCTTCTTTGTAACACGTCAGAGCTTCAGATAAATCATCTCTCACCACATGTATGTCTCCTAATTCTTTGTTTACTGTATAACATAAATAAAAGTTAAAGCAGTACTGTAAAACAAAAAAAAAACGTTAACAGATACAGAACTATACTGACCAGCACATAGTCTGGAATGTGAATCAAACATGTTTGCCTCCTCAACTTTCTTCATCTCTTTCAGTTGTTCAATGAACATTTCTATGTTTCCTAATTTCCTGTTACATCTAGCAATTTGCCATTTACCTACAATAACCAGAATTATAAACAAACCGGAAAACATCTTCAGTAGTACACAAAACATATTAACAATCAATTCACATACAATAGAAAATCTTAAATCCTTCTGATGGTAGGAAAGACTGAGCAATAGACAAAGCTGATTTTGCTAGTTCCAATGCTTCAGTAAGCTTGTCTTTTGATCCATTAGGTCTTGTAATCTCACACTCACACTTGAGCATCACGACTACATAAAGACATGAACAAAAACAAAATCATAATTTTACTGTCTATCTGCACTTTCATTCTACATACAATATAACATATCCTTGCAATCATATATACAGAGTGTCATTCAAGTCAACTATCATGGCTTTGAGTCTCCATTAACACTTTCTCTATCATAAACGCATGCTTTTTAAGTTTTAATTTCACACAAATACAACATGTCACGTGATATACAACAAAACCATAATGAAAGATTCTGCACATCTCAATACAGTTGACACTGACACTCTTTAACTAATATTGCTGTCACTGACAAGCACTAGATGCTTCCCATTTTACAAGCAAACAGTGAAAAATTGATTTATGAGAATTACAAATATACAAAATATCTCACCATCAAGACGGTCACGAAGAAAATTGTCATAATCAACTCTGGAAAGCAATTTCCATGACCTATCCAATAAATCATCTGCTTTTTCAAATTCTCCAGAATATAAAAAACATTTTGATAATCTTGACATCACTATATAACAGAAATCACAGTATGAGGTTAATTTAATAAAACTTTGACTTGCCACAGCATTAGTCTCATTACAATCAACAATAAGAAAATTTATGATTCAAATTCTTTACCTTTGAACTGATCATGTTCCTCCATATCATTTAACTTTTCCATCACTTGTTGGCATAATTTCATTGCTTTGTCTCGTTTACCACTATTAAAGTAGTTCTCTGCCATTTCACATTCAACTAACAAATAAATAAACTGCCATTGCACCAAACACTACATAGACTAAACGAATTTGTCTTTAATTTAATACTTAAAGCAGAGTCACGTCCAAACTGTTCTCCAGAAGTTTTCATCAGCAACATCAGCTCTTTCAGATAAAACTTTTCTTCTACAAATTTGTTTAGTGTGTGATAGGCATCACAAATATTCCCCAACACTACAACAAATGGATAATTACAGTAAGAACATAAAACAAGATATAAATTAAAATGTAATAATTACAGAAAATATACAAACTACTAGCAATACAATTGGGTACTTGTAACAATGACAATAATGATCTATAAATCTGACTATCATAATCAATAAACAAAAACACGTCAAAATCTTTACAAACAATGAAATTCCAGTCTGAACAAAACTACTTACCTCAAGCTCATCAAAACAAAATTATAATTCAATTATTGATTATTTGATTATCATCACTAAATAAATATTTGCTTGTGTTGTCATCTAATCATTGCAAAAACCATATCCAGCTAACGACAAGACAACAGATACAATGCCATCAAGACAAACAACTTATACACTTGCTAAAACTGAATTAAAACTGACTCCTTCCTCTACCTTCAAATTAATTAATATAAATGAGTCTCAGTCAAATGCTGTCAGTTAGGAAAATGCATCAACAAACATTTTCATACCTTCAAATGTGTCAATAAACTATCCATCATCTCTTTAGTGTAAACTACATATACTATTTATAATCACTGGATTACGTCACGTATTTCAAACATCATCATACTCTGTTGTATGAACTTTCTAACTTTGTTATATTAATTGTTTTCAAACAATTATAAAGTACTGAAATTGACATCATCAAACAAATTCATCCAGAAATTCTGAACAATACAGATGCACTCCTGGTCTATAAATACATCATCAAATGTCTTATCTTACCTTCTTTATGAAGTTCATATATTTCTTTCTTCTCATCTGGTTTTAACTCATCAATCATCTTCTTGGTTTTCAGACTCAAATCTAATTCTTCCTTAAATTTCCACTTTAGAAAATATGCCTTACTCAAATGATTACTTGCTAAATAACACAAAGTGATAACCAATACACAACACATCTGAATCAACAAGTGAAGATGCAGTTATACCTTCTATGAGCCATTTGCGTTGGACCTCATGTGGAAAACTTTGCAACTGCATCACTTTGTCGTACCATTTTTCACACAAATAGTACAATATGTCAGGAGGCTGCAACTGAAAAGAAGTCCCACACGTCCACCTAACCAAATGCAAGCAAGCTGGTATTTCTACATCAGCTAGCAATACATGCTTAGCCAATGAATACGAGTGAGAAGCATGTTGAAGTCGTACATCACTTGGAAGACAATTTAAGTCCGGTATATGAGACAGCATATTCTTACAAACATCAGTTATTTTACGTTCCATCTCATCTGGTTGCTGCTTGACACGTTCCATCACTGTTGACTGCACCAATGGATGAATATTCAAAGTGTAACCTTCTGCTGTCTCGTGCCATTCAACTAAATTGTGTGAAGACAAAGTCGAGACACACAAACTGTATTCATAATTGGCACATTCACCAAACACAAGAGGACGAACGAGCTTCTCTGGAATGTCTCTTGAAGACAGAAATGATGCATATTCAAGTAGAGACAACGCTTTGGCATTCTCTCTTGCAACCAACTCAATGTCCATCTGCCATGTCAGATGAGCATGACTACAAGACATCATAAAATTTCTCACATTTTTTACAACATTTTTGTCACGTTTACTTATATCCAACTCATCAATATTCCTGTTACTCAACCGTTTCAAATCAGGAGGCTGAGTTACATCAGCTTCCATTAGCACTTCACGTAGACGACTTGCTCTAAAGTAATGCAACAGTTTGTCAAGATCCAATGCCAAACCCTCAAGTTCAACTTCATTTCTTTTCAACAGTTTGTAATATTCCTCATAACTTAGATGTGCCTTTCGCATATACGTGCCTGCATGAGCAAGAGCAATTGCTAGCTTTTCTATGGGAGGTTCAACTGACAATTTGGTGGCTGCTGCTGTTTCTTGACTGTTGGACGGTTGACGACCAGACCACATGGCTACGGCTGCCACAGCATCTTCCGCTTCCAAACAACCAAGAGAGATGACATGATTTATTGATTTCTGTAACACAGAACAATCATCACATCGAGTTGTGATCAATACATGGACACGAGCAGTTGAACGAGGAAGAATTTTAGGCAGAAAAGAGAGATCATCTGCACCATCATACACCAGCAACATCTTAGGAAGCTTGGAAATGTGGTTGAGCAGCACTGCATTGTTGTCTTGTAATGGATTGCTCTTTAACTCATCAAATCGACTTTGAGAATGTGAAACAGAAGGAGAACTTAAAGACAAAACTGTGAGCTGCAAGTAGACAATGTGCTCATTGTTGACACAAAACTACCAGTAATGTGAGTCAATGTGTTTACATTGTGTATGACTGAGTTTGTCAGTGTTGCCCATGATTCTGCATTGAAACACAGCACTCCATCACTATACAGATGTTTACATTGAAATGCATATTTCGCTGCTAAAGATGATTTCCCCACTCCGCCCATTCCTTTGATCACCTAAATGCAATACACAAAACAATCGGTTGATATCAAATGTTTCATTTACACTGACATGTAAACACACCACACAGCAGAATTTCAATGACGTAGACACGTGTGGAGCCTTTTCTCCCCACATTGTGTTGGACAAAATTGTCAACTCTTTCTTGCGACCACAAAATTGCTTTTCATCCATTAGCTCATTGGGAAACACTATACCTAACACACAAGTAACAGATCACAGGTTAATTAATGGTACAAGTTTTCTGATGTGCGTCTCTGCAACTGCTACTGAATTATCATCACATGCTAATATAAACACAACTACGTCCAATATATGCTTTCAGTAGATGCAGACTTTTCTAGACTTTGTAAAGCTGCTCGAAAACATGAATATAAAATACAAATCTACAACACCAACATCACAACATTATAGTCTCTTACTTGCAATGGCTTCCTCCTTCTTCTGCTCTTCAATCTCTTTTAGTTCAGCTTTTACCTTCTCTACAGTTGCATTCTCTCCTACCATCGACTGCCATTTGCATAGCATCATAAATGCTCGTTCTTTCTTTGTATGAACCTCCAGTTCTATCATCTCAACATCATATCTGCTCATGTTGAGACGATCTGCCAAATCACGCCACTTGTCACCCACAATGTCACACAAATCAAACAGCTGAGCTTTCAATGACCCAGAACCTACAAACAACAAAGCAAATATAATATATTTTCACATAACTGCCTGCATATTGTTCTCAACATCACGTACTTATCACAGACTTCTTTTCAGTGATGAAATGTCTCAGAAATGCAGCTGGAGTGGCAGCAGCATAAGCTTCATAATACATCAGTTTGCTGCTCTCAGTTCCGTAGTCAGATATTCCCTTCATCACAACAGCTAAACCAGGACTGAAACTGTCTGTTGCTTGTTCTATAAATGAATGAGCTTCTTTATCAATAGCTTTGATGTTGTGATCTCCCATTCGTTGTCTCACTTTTGTCATGTCAAGTCTCTCAGTTTCCATGAAAACTGATCCTATTGATGCAAATACAACAGTAAAAGTTTTGTCTTGCCATGGAAATTCCACTTGAACATTAGCATATAACTGTCCTGCATTAGTTGACTTGTATTCCCATTGCTTGTCTTGTGGGCCATATACCAATGGCTTATGCTCCTTCTGCATCTTGTCTAGCACCTCGTCAATGTCAAGTTTGGTCAAACCCAAACTTTTGGATTCCACGGCTGTAAGAAGTTTTCTCTTACTGATACCTTCATTATCTAACACACACTCTAACAGCAGCTCCTTCACATATCGTGGACTGGCACGATATACTACAGCAGGAACATATGATGACCACTTGTGACTTTCTCTCATTTCCACAAGCTCATTCAGTGCTGGAGAAAGCCGTTTGTCCAATTCCTTGTAACAAACACGAGATTGAACTGTTCCATCTTCCTTCTCTAACCCTCCACATTCTGTTGTTGTTCTGTTGCCAACCACAACTGTCCCATATTCTATTCCTCTGTACTTGTCTTCTTCTCCAGTACAAATGCCCGTCATTGCAATCAAACCAACAGTAAAATGTTTTGCCAGTTCAGGAACAAGCTTCGTAGACTCAATATGACCCGAACTCACCTGAGCTACCATGGCAACATTCAAAGGCAAATCATTCCATCCACGACATAAACGAAGGTTGTAAGGGAGATCAGTGTGAGCTCCTTCAAACTTGTTCTTTGTTTCGTGTTCAAACACGTGACGTGCAGCCTGCAGCTCTGACTCCCGAGGACAAACAATCAGCACATCAAAATGATCTCGTTTTGCCATCCCAATGTCAATGATGCAATAACCTAGAAACAAATGATCAATAAGCGTAGTTTGTTTCACTTTGCTTGTAGGGTCGACTTCACCTAAATTCATAATTGATCAATTAAACACCATATGATAAACATTAAATTAACAACACAAAACGTGCATGTAATGTAGAGCTATATTGTACTGTAACAAAGTTAGAGTGTGCAACCAATTTGTTGTCATACAAAGCCAGTCTGCTATGTGTCACACATTATAGTAAAAACCTATCTGATCAAATGATCATTAACTCATGTATACTATTTTAATACCTTTATACCATGCACTCCTAAGGGAAAGGCTCCCTAAGCATTGTACGAAAATTGCTGGTAAGATGTTTATGTTGGTAGATATAGATGGTAAAAAGCAACCACACCCATATCAGTTTACCCCAAACAAATTATTTGAGTAAGGGCTTCCATTGGGCATTTCCAGTCTCTTCCAGCAAAGTTTACTAGCACTAAGCCTAGTAAGGGGCGTTCACACTGCAACCTTGCCACTTGAAGATAATTACAGATGAAAATAGGACACATGGCAAAGTCCCTTGTGCGCTAGAGTATAGCTAGAGACGAAACAAGTATAACTTTATTCAATCAATAGTGTAACTCTAGCACAAAGCATCCGTTACGCTCAAGTAAAAGTAATAATTCAACGAAAATTTGGCGTCCAGACCCAAAACGATCCTGCCATACCCACTCTACACATTGTAATAGTGTTGGCCACTCCCATAGGCCAGTCCTATGGGAGACCACATGGTTGGGGCTTTTGTGTGCATGAAAACAGTTGTGTGCACGAGTACAGTAGACGCGGCCACTCGGAATCTCTAGCCAAGAATCCAATAGTTCATGGTGTCAGGAGTGACGCAACTTTAGAGAATTACTTGCGATGGCTATACGTTCCAGGTTGCACCTCCAGAGAAGTTCGAAATTGACTTCTTGTCCCCTGAGCAACGGCCAAGATGGATTCAAAGATTCGAGAGATTCGGAACCGCCTCAGATCTAGCGGGAAAAGATTTGCAGGATGCCAAGTTGTCTGAAGCGTTGCAGATGGACTCGGATTTGATTCTCTCGAGGGCAATAGCGAAAGCTCGTCAGAGTGAGCCGTAAAAGGGCAACATGCAGACATGCATGCAGTCGTCAGAAAGGAACTAACTTTGGAACCTGAGAAGCCAACAGAGATAGAAGCAGCTAAGGTACGGGCGAAGCGATTGCCAACAGGCCAACGAGAAAGCAAGCCAGCGCGTTTCCAAGCTCCTCAAGCGAGGACGAAGCAGTATTGTATGGGGCGGTCTGCAATTGAATATTGCAAACAAAAGAAGCGATCACTAGAGATCGAGGACCAGAAAAGAAGATTCGACAAACGACACGGTACCAAAGTGCTGAAACCTCTAGCCGAAGGCACTACTGTTTGGGTGACAGACAGACAAGAACCAGGAAAGGTGATACAAGAAGAATCAACGCCATGCAAGGTCATATCTGGTACAAACTCCATCTACAACTGTTCGAATTAAGAAACAGGCGACACCTAGTGAACATCCCACCATCACAGCAGCAGCACGAGGAGTAAAAGCCTAAAAAGACACCCCACTTCGACTACTCAGCACATCAGGAAACTAAATCTACTACCCAAAAGGGCAGAGTCCAGTTGCTTCAGCTAGAACTAGATACATCTAGACTACAGAGATGGATAATAGTGCGAACCATTCGCGGTGCATTTGCTTTCGAAAAACAACTCGCAACGACGTTTTACATGTATTCTATTACCGGCAACACCTACAGACTCGGGTTCTACCGCCTGCACTAAAATGCACTTCTCACCCTAGGGCGTAGCTAGATCTCTGTAGACTCTCGTCGACCAACTTGATCCGTTTGAAATGCAAAAGTGCACAATCACCAACCGGATTGCATCACGCCGTTATCTACTGCCTTTCACTCCTACTTCCAATCACCAATTGGTCTTCGTCATGAACCCTACGCCTCCTACGATTTTGCGCTGTTTGTCTAGACGCAAACCGATAGCTAGGTATCTAGATATGGTTCTATTTTACTTTGCGGGTATCGCAAGTAAACTGCATGCTACAGCCTCTAGATTTGCTAGCCTCGCAAGATACTAAGGATTTTCTTCTGCGCTTTTCTGTGTTGCATCATTGTTTTGCAGCACGTGAGGTGGTCTACAAAGGATAGCGGGAGGAGGAGATAAAGACGCTTGCACGTGAGTAGAGATGGTATCGCTAACACTTCACATGTACATAGGATCAACAAGCTAGGACACCACGATAATCCTGCCAACTCTCTCTCTCGCATCACGCGGGAGTTTCCCGCTTATCAGACAGGACACACGCATTGGCACCAATCTGCCACATACTAATTACTGAATTAACGTAGACTGCAAGGCGTAATGAGTGTGTTCCTCTTTCTTCTTGAGGAAGTGGATGTGGTAGGCTGCATGTATGCTAAAGTTTAGTATTGGCTTGCTATATAATATATTTAGTATACTTACAACACACACACACACACACACACACACACACACACACACACACACACACACACACACACACACACACACACACACACACACACACACACACACACACACACACACACACACACACACCTGAGGCTTTACACCCTATTTCAGTAGGATCGACCGACAAACTCCTGTGTAATGATAGCCACACGCACTGCCAGTGCAAGTCACATGATGCTGTACCTAATAGCTACTCGTAGCTCCAAGAACGCATGGACAAGTCTTGATGACACAACATCATGGAACAGCTACATATGTGGACTGACACGAGCACTCTTGTAGTGTACAGCAACAACTCTGTTGTCCAACTTGTCATGCAAGTTCAAGTCTCAATCCACAACAAGCAATACAGAACGTCATTGATCCACTCTGATGTGTGAGAGTTTTGCAACACAAATTGCCTTTCAAGTCATCACAATTGCATGTCTTTCTGTACCCGATGAAGTCAGGAATGATCATGTCGAGGTCTACTGGGTGGATTGATAGCCACTCAACGGTTGGTTGTCTCCATCGACTACTGCGAGAGTCTCCCACAAAACAAACTCTCACGAATGTCATAACATGTCTGTAGTATAAAACAATCAATTAGCAAGAACTCTTGCATAACTGGGATGATCGGCAGATACAATTTTGTCTTGAAACATGAAGGTGCATGAGATAGAAAAAGAAAATTAAAAAGTGAACAAGAAGAAGAGCAGACAGACAGACACTACAAATATGAATTAATAAATTACGTTGATTAATATCAACGCGTGTAAAAGGTGTAATACAAAAAGAATGGTTAAGAATAAGTGAGGAGCATTGATGTGTAGTTGGGGTAGCAAAAGAGATACGATGCAGACAATATGGTTTTGTAGCACATAAAGTTACTAAAGCAGGTAAACCAATTTAATTAATATTGTCGTTAAATTTTTATGTGTTTGTTTGTCTGTTTGTCGTCTATCTGTCTGTCAACACACATTTCCAAAAATGACAACAACAATACTTTGCAGTCCAATCAAACAGTTACAAACACCCTCATGCTTATGGACACACACATACACAAACAAACAAACAAACAAACACACACACTAAATGAACAAAGTGAGTTTACCTTGAGCTGTTGCCATTTCGAGTGAGAACAAATAATCTCCAATTTCTTTCATTTTCCTCTGATCAACAGCCATAAACCTACATGTCAACATCTGATCAGGCATGCATGTAAATATACACATGCATACAAACACACACACACACACACACACACACACACACACACACACACACACACACACACACACACACACACACACACACACACACACACTTCACTTCACTTCATGCTGCATTCATTTCAATGAGAAACGATGCAGGCCAAGGTCACCATAGGCTATATTGGAGGAGTGGATGTTCTCTGACACCAGAAACGCTCGTGATTGTGGAGGCCTTGTTGGCGGAATGTTTGGTGACAGTACTGACATTGACTACTCAGGGACTGACCATGTTTCTGTCTCTGGTGGTTTACAAGGCCGGCATGATTTACAGCAGTAAATCCACAACCGTCAAAGCTGCAGTGTAAAGCAAACTCTGATGTCGTTTGCCTTGCTTCGCAGCAACGTTTCTGCTCATCCTTGCGGTATTTCTCTTGTTCTTCCTTCTTGAAATTTACTTCCTGTGTGGCAGCCCAGATCTGATTCCTCCACTCATTCCTATCTTCTGCTAGTATCCTCCAAACCCCATCAAGATTGCAATTCCTTAAATCCCTCAGTACCAAATCGTTCCATCTCATTCTCTGGCCTCCCACTGAACGTCTACCTTGGGGTGGTGCAACCTCCTCGTTGGTAATCCCCAGATACTGGGTTAAGGACCTGCTAATGGCACGACGTGGGTCAATTGGGTTGGCGTCCCAATCTGTTTCGTGTTCATTTCGTGATGAACAGAAAACAGCAGCCTTCAAAACCAAGCTCACTACAAAGTCTAAGTCGTATGCCTTTCTTCACGCAAAAGGCAAGACTAGACTGGCTTGTTGGAATGTACACACACACACACACACACACACACACACACACACACACACACACACACACACACACACACACACACACACACACACACACACACACACACACATACACACACATGTACAGACACACAGACAGACACATGGCAGGGGTGTCAAAGGTTTTGAGGACTGTCGCCCAAGACTTGGCAAATTCTGGCGACAGAATGGACATTGGCGCCATCCGGGCTTTGTTGAGGACATGTGATCAGAGCAACGTGTATTCACTTTTACTTGGTCAATGGATATCTTTTAATACCGACACAAAGTTCACAAAAGAAAATTTTTAGACAGATCTGTCTTCAAGACCAATGGCCATGCATGCATTGCCCTCATAGACAGTCCAGTACAAAGTTCATTTTGTATGTACGTAGCTAGGGGCTAGTGTACTGAAACCTCTCACATTCACTAATTAAGCTCAGCTGGTGTACCACATGCACGTGCTGACACCATAATTTTAGCACAGAACACATGCAAAAACTGCTTGGTCTCTGGATGGATAAAATAACAGCGTGTGCAAAAAGTCCTTCAATTCGTACCTCACGTGCTATAAGTCCATTGTGCCAAATAAGTATTAGGCAAACTGGATGGTATTTGTTGATGTGTCCAGACCACGTTGTTCTAAGCAGGTCTAGCCATGCCAAGACTACTACTGCAGTCAGGAGTCTACTGGCAACAGGAGCCTGATGCACGAAAAAGGTGAGCTAGTCTGAGTCACTTCAGAGTTGTACAAATCTGTCGCCTAAAATTCACGTCTTTGTCGCCAAAGTGAAAAGTCTGTCGCAAATTTTGGTGACTTGGCAACAACTTAAACACCCCTGCATGGACATACACACACACACACACACACACACACACACACACACACACACACACACACACACACACACACACACGCTACAACCCAACATGCATACTATATGTATATACAGCTTGTTTGTGCCATACAAATCAAGAAAAATTATAAAATAAAATTGAAAAAATAAAATTAGAAAATTAATTAAAACTAAAGTAAAAATTTTCTAAAAATTTAAAAAAATAAATTAAAACAGTTTCAAATTAGATATAAAATATTCAATAACAAATTTTTTATTCCAAAGTTTAAAATGCTTAAACTAAAATTATAAAATAAAATACATTTATCTATTTTAATTTCAAATTAGAAATTGTGATTAGACAGCATCTACGGTAGCCTCGTCCCCAGACTCTCTCGCGCTAGTCTTGTCCAGTGCTAAACAACATTCAATGTGGTGTGTGTGTGTGTGTGTGTGTGTGTGTGTGTGTGTGTGTGTGTGTGTGTGTGTGTGTTTGTGTGTGTGTGTGTGTGTGTGTGTGTGTGTGTGTGTGTGTGTGTGTGTGTGTGCGCACACGTGTAAACATAAGCCAAACACTCTCTATCCCAAACAACCAATCAACCTCTCACTTGCCTCACCATGTGCCCCATAACTGCATGTGCCATTTCGTGTCCCAGAATGACAGCCAACATGTCGTCCGTCTTCATCATCTCCAACAGTCCAGTATACACCACAATTTGACCACTCTTCACACACATCACACGTAAACACATTTACCCACACGTTACAAACACTCAACACTCACAGGCATAACATACACTGTCACAGTAGGATCATCAATAATGACAATCCTCCACTTGACGTCTAACGCCTCATCCCACTTGTTGGCTTGCAGTAGTTTTGTGCTAACACCAAGAACTCTTGCATAACTGGGATGACCAGCAGATACAATTTTGTCTGTGAAACATGAAGGGTACGTGAGATAGAAAAGGAAAAATGACAAAGTGAATGCAGACAGACGGACAGTACAATATGTATTTATTAGTTATGTTGATTGATATCAACATGTGTGAAAGGATGTAATACAAAGAGAATGGTTGGGAATGAATGAGGTGCATGACATGTTCTGTTGTTTGATGTGTAGTTGGGGTAGCAAAAGAGATACAATGCAGACAACATGGTTCTGTAGTACATAAAGTTACTAGAGCAGGTAAACCAATTTAATTAATATTGTCGTTTAATTTTAATGTGTTTGTTTGTCTGTTTGTCTGTTTGTCTGTCTATCTGTCTGTCAACACACATTTCCAAAAATGACAACAACAATACTTTGCAGTCCAATCAAACAATTACAAACACACTCATGCTTATGGACACACACATACACAAACAAACAAACAAACAAACACGACTAAATGAATAAATTGAGTTTCCCTTCAGCTGTTGCCATTTCGAGTGAGAACAAATAATCTCCAATTTCCTTCATTTCACTCTGATCAACAGCCATAAACCTACATGTCAACATCTGCAAATGCAAATGCTCACATGCACACAGACAGACAGACAGACAGACAGACAGACAGACAGACAGACAGACAGACAGACAGACAGACTGACCGACACACACACACACACACACACACACACACACACACACACACACACACACACACACACACACACACCAGTGTTCTCCCCAGTACCGTCTGTACCTCTGTGTACCGTCATTTTGATGGTTGGGACAGACAAGAAAGGGACGTTTGGGGAGGAGGAAACAGCAATTATTGACAATTGCGAACAAAATTGAACAGCCTACCACACGTAGTGTGAGATGTCTTCCTTCAAGATCCATTGTGGATTTAAAGCCATTATTTACCTCTTGGTTTTGATGGTCACGACATTCCTAGACAACAATCTCATAACATCTAAATTCTTCAGTCTCTTTGTTGTTGCAAAGGGTGTTCTACATTTACTGTTTATCTTCGTATCTAGTAGAACTCTGTTCCCACTCGGAAGTGACTAATGATGCAGCTGTATTTGTTTACCACACTCAGTGACATCCCATTATGCAATAGTCTTATCAAACCACTTGTGTGTAATACATACGCCTTCGTTACCCTAACTATAAAACATCCGGGAACTTGCAGTTTCAAACGATACCAAGATCGTCACTGTCCGCTCTATTGCGCAGAAGTTATTACAGATTTTCAAAGCGCAAAGTCAATGCGAACAGATAGTACGTACACACCTTTGCAGATCTCTTTACAGCATAACAAGTCAACTGGATGTATCGATTCGCTAAATTCTTATGGTTATAAAAACATAGTGATCCTCTCTCACAAACAACGCAGAGCTTCTTGTATGGATTTTACACGCGCAACTTACTGTTGTAAAGCTCAGCTCACAATCCCAGTTTTAAGTTAATTAAGTCAACTTGTCATTGTAATAATCTAGTGTATTATATATCTATCTGTGTTATGTTCAACAAGGTTATGTTCAATGAGGTTTATTCCACAAGTCGGGAGTGCCTATTATATTGAATAGTCTATAGTCAATCATGAAGTAACTACATAATTATACATGCATAAGACTCTACATAGTACGACTAGGAAAAGGTAAAGTAAAATATGATGTTATCACCAAATATGTCAATGTTAAACGTTTGATGTCATTATATTTGATGACGTCATACTGACGTTTGGCAAAATATCCTGGCCGGAACATTGCACCCACACAGACAGACAGACAGACAGACAGACACACACACACACACTCACACACACGAACACGAACACTCACGGATAGAAACAAACACACATGAACAGGTATACACACTTGGACAGACACAGACAGACAGACAGACAAAACACATGGACATACACACATGTGGACAAATACACACACATGGAGAGACAGACAGACAGACAAATAGACACACACACACACACATGGACACACATACATAG
This sequence comes from Corticium candelabrum, assembly GCF_963422355.1. Lineage (NCBI taxonomy): Eukaryota > Metazoa > Porifera > Homoscleromorpha > Homosclerophorida > Plakinidae > Corticium > Corticium candelabrum. The sequence goes on from NC_085090.1 coordinate 7,858,769, forward strand.
AGAGACTGACAGACAGACAAACAAACACAAATACACATGGACAGACAGACAGACAAACAAAAACACAGATAGACACACACATGGAAACACATGTATGCACACACACATGTACACACACACACACACACACACACACACACACACACACACACACACACACACGTGGACAGACACACATACATAGACATACAGATGTGGACACACACACACGCACACACACGCGCGCACGCACCCACACGCACGTACCTGCACGCACACACGTGCGCGCGCGCGCGCGCACACACACACACACACACACACACAACTCCAACCTTCTACGATGAGAGATCGCTGCTTCTTCCAAATGATACGCATAATATCCAGCACTACCTGCAAACGCTCCTACAGTACCCACAAATATCCAATGTCCACTCTTTGACAACACACCAACATATCTTCTTCTTGTCTTGTCGGGCAGTTTCTTCCACCATCTCCTCATTAACCGTCCACCTACAAATGCGACTATTCTGTACAAATATGGATTAGCCAGTCACACTGCATGTCGTCGAGAGGTCGTGTCAAATGTAGCACAATCAAATTTTCCAAATATGGATGAAATCCGACAAGTCCCGGATGTGATTCCATATTTCACTGTCCCTCGTCTGACCGTCTTGTACAACACACTCTCTTCTAGTATTGATGACGTAAAGCGCCAACAGCAAATCAGAGAGCGAAATAATGCGGACATAACCAGTGGGTCACGTGACACACGAGCGACTGCCCCAATCTCTAGTTGTAAACTTCACAACAAAGCTAACTAAATAGTCGTCCTCTCTCCAACATCGTAAACGTTAGAGATAAAATTTTAAAAACATCCGGGCAATCTCAAGGTTTTATCCGGGAGTTTCTAAATTGATTTCAATGGATTGTTGAATTACTATTAATAGAGTTAGGTGTACTAACAATGAGTATGGACTATGGAGTTGAGAGTTAAGTTGTGAGTGTGTCCTCAACTATGGCAAGATATCACTAAACTATAGTACTGATCCACCATATACTTATCTGTTTCCTGATTTTTATACCGACCAATAGATTCTGAGATACTCACTCCTTCTGTCTACAATATATTAATTACAACCTAGCTAAGGAAAATACGCCTATGGCAGACGGGACCTCACAATCAATTAATTTAAATTAATTTAATTAACTTAAAATATTATTAACAGTAAAATGTACAGTCAAACTGTAATACATAATTATCATCAGTTATTTTATGTGCATGTGCAGTATATATACCTCATGAGAATAGGAAAGATGCTTCAGTTAATATACTTCAGTTTGAAACGAGAGATCCAGTAAATCCAACAGGAAAGACATATTGTCCTGTAGCTATTATTTAATTAATATTAAAGACAAACAGTCAAATATCGTGGTGTTATAATATAGTCAGTAGTGATGCATTGCTACTCAACAGACTTGCATCATTAGCAGATTGTCTTGTAGAAGACAAAAATGTCATACTGTAGTGTATTGGAATTTGAGATAAAATGTAAATCATTATTGTCTATAAAGTTTAGAATATATTTGATATCAATAAGCAGACAAAAAGCAAACAAACATATAGACATATGACAATCAGCACTAACTGTAAAATACACTTCATGAATCTTGTGACTGTATTGTGTTACTAATAAGTCTGTACCTTAATCTAACGTTCTAAAGTACTTCAGCATCCGAACTAGTCCAAGCAGATTTTTGACTAAATTTAGACAAAACAATTGATATCAATATGACATCACATAGACTGACTTGCTGGCATGTCTTACTGGATGAAATCTGTAAACCTTGATGCTCTTCTGGTCTCAGAGATTGAGCAATTCTCAGTGATTCAGTAAACGTTTCCTCGGCTTCATCCAACTGTGAGAGACGTATCTGACACAAACCGATGTCGTGCAGTGCTGAAGCACAGAGATAAAATTACTGTTGGTCACATCTGATAAATAACAAATAATTGATATCAACAAAATTTCTAATCCATGTACTTCAATAAAATGAATCATATTCTAATTAATTAAAAGCACCAATCCCATAAGCCTCGACACAAATGGACAAATGTTAGCCCTCCAGCTCATTCGCAGACCTCTCAGTTTTTTTTCTTCGCAACAAATCGTGAGACTGTCTTTAGTAAATGCCCACGCCCATTAAATGTGTCTAAAGTAGGCATGGCTAGTAGCCTATGTCAACTCTGGTCTGTGCGCGCACTAAGGCTTAGCCTCAAACTTCAAGACGTTACTTCTACTGATCCCCCTCCCCTGGGGGACAGTCCAAATACAAGCAAGCAGAGCCATCTACAAGAGTCTAGTTCAAAGAATCCGCTATGTCCATAAAGACGGTCTACACAAAACAGCCGCCAGTGTATCTCGCAGTAGGTTTGTCAGGAGAAAGTACTGGCAATCGTGAGAATTGGGTGTAAATCGTGACACATGCCCATAAATCATGAGTTTCATGACGAAATCATGAGAGTTGAGAGGTCTGGATTCGACATCGACCTTAAGGTCGGTTGCAGAGATAGCTCCACATGCCTCTAGAGACAGAGCCTCCATGTGCTACGTGGAGGCTTAGGGTCAGGCCAGTGCTACTGGAGCTTGGCTAGTCTCGCGTAACCAGACCCTTCCAGCCTATGGCAGGATGTAGACAAGAAGGGTCTGGCTACGTGAGACTAGAGCTTGGCTGGGGTCATCCTGGTGCACTGACAATGGCACGCAGCTCTGGGACTGGTCACCAAGGCCCATAAGTACCCATCTGCTGCATGATGTTACTGCCAAACCAGCAGTCATGTCTGCCTCAGTCAATAACCAGGTACTCACTTATACTCCTGAGTAGAAAGAAGCAACTGTGTGTAAGTTTCTTGCTTAAGGGAATTATGCCATAGCACTGTGCCTTGAACCTGCAACCCTGCAAGGTCCTGGATGTCTTCATTCTCCAAATGCAATCTCTAACCAATTGAGCTACAGCACCACACACACACACACACACACACACACACACACACACACACACACACACACACACACACACACACACACACACACACACACACACACACACACAGCTATAATTAACAATACATTCTAGCACGGCCTTCTCAGTCAACATTATCTAGACACTTAACACTCAATCATCCATATACAAACAAACAACTGGATACCAATAGCTTTTTGTACTGGCTGTAAAACCATTGTAGCAGCTTCAACTTTCCTTTGCATGTAGAACAAATCTTTAGCTCTGGCATAATCTCTCCAAGTATATGCTTTCCTTGCTATTAGTTTTAGCACTACACATACATGAATAAATGCATCAACAATGAAAATATTAGCAAACTAGACATCAGAGCTCATACTAGTGGCCTTCTCATCTATAGTTTCCTCATCAATTTTCATGACATAAGTAGCAGCAAGGAGCCTCAACACTGTAATCAGTAAAGTTATTATGTACTGCAAAGCAAGTACTACAAAAGATCTCACCTGCCAATATTTCTTGATCACAATTTGAATAAAATAACAGTATGTTGACAGATTTAGTAAATGCCTTTCGTGCTTGATAAAGTCCTTGTAGTTTTTGTTCAAATGTTGTCTGTCTTTCTACTGTCAGTAAATGACAAATTCCAAGAAATGCATAACCTACAGCACAAATACAACTGGAATGCAATACACACAGATATAATAAAAATTTAATACGCATATTACTGCATACATTGACCAGCTTCACGACAAGGTGGTAACTGCTTCTGTTCTCTAAATTCTATAGACTGCTCTAAATGCTTTACAGCTTCAGTGATGTTGCCCATCCCACAATATATTGCACTAATAGACATGAGAGCTGAACAGAAAACATACAACCTTTAATATGATGTCATGTTGAGTCAAGAATGTTATCAAACTATCAGTAATTTTCACATCATCAGAATGGTCCTCCTGTTGGTACAGCTCTAATACTTTCTTATAACACGTCAGAGCTTCAACTAAATCACCTCTCCCCTCGTGTGTTTCTCCTAATTCTCCTATTACTGCATAATATAAATAAAAGTTAAAGCAGTATTGTAATACAAAAAACGTTAACAGATACAGAATTATACTGACCAGCATATAGTCTGTTACGTGAATCAGGCATATTAGCCTCCTCAACTTTCCTGATCTCTTTCAGTTGTTCAATGCACGTTTCCATGTTTCCTAATTTCTTGTTACATTTAGCAATTTGTAATTTACCTACAATAACCAGAATTAAAAACAAACCAAGAAAACTTCAGTAGTACACAAAACATATTAACAATCAATTCACGTACAATAGAAAATCTCATAACTTTCTGATGGTAGGAAAGACTGAGCAATAGGCAAAGCTGATTTTGCTATTTCCAATGCTTCTGTGAGCTTGTCTTTTGATCCATTAGGTCTTCTAATCTCACACTCACACTTGAACTGCATGACTACATAAAGACATGAACAAAAACAAAATCATAATTTTACTGTCTATCTGCACTTTCATTCTACATACAATATAACATATCCTTGCAATCATATATACAGAGTGTCATTCAAGTCAACTATCATGGCTCTGAGTCTCCATTAACACTTTCTCTATCATAAACGCATGCTTTTTAAGTTTTAATTTCACACAAATACAACATGTCACGTGATGTACGACAAAACCATAATGAAAGATTCTGCACATCTCAATACAGTTGACACACAAGCAAATAGTAAAAAATTGATTTATGAGAATTACAAATATACAAAATATCTCACCTGCAAGACGATCATGAACAAAATTGTAATAATTAACTTTGGAAATCAATTTCCATGACCTATCCAATAAATCATCTGCTTTTTCAAATTCTCCAAAAGATAAAAAACATTTTGATAATATTGTCATCACTATATAACAGAAATCACAGTATGAGGTTAATTTAATGAAACTTTGACTTGCCACAGCATTACATTCAACAAAGAAAATTTATGATTCAAATTCTTTACCTTTGATCTGATCATATTCCTCCATATCATTTAACTTTTCCATCACTTGTTGGCACAATTTCATTGCTTTGTCTCGTTTACCCCTCTTAAAGTAGTTCCCTGCCATCGTGCATTCAACTAACAAATAAATAAACTGCCATTGCAACAAACACTACATAGACTAAACAAATTTGTCTTTAATTTAATACTTAAAGCAAATTCAGCTCCAAGTTGTTCTCCAGATGTTTTCATCAGCAACATCAGCTCTTTCAGATAAAACTTTTCTTCTTCAAATTTGTTTAACAATTGATAGCAAAGATGAATAACCTGCAACACTACAACAAACGGTTAATTAGAGTGAGAAAATAAAACAAAATATAAATTAAAATGTAATAATTACAGAAAATATACAAACTACTAGCAATACAATTGGGTACAGTCACCCTACCCCTATAACGATATCTTCGTTTCACGCTAACATATCGTTATAAGGGTAATATTGTTATAAAGGTAATGCAATCTGAAACACTGTCTGTGCACAAGTTCTTACTTTAAACTATACTTAGTGACATTTAAATGTTCCAACTGTTTAGCCTAATTAATTATAATACACTAGTCATCGATCCACTGGTCCAAGGTCGCTTGTTGATGATGAACAGAAGTAACCATTCTGTCTAATGAAGACTTGATTCCATCAGCTGCCTGCAGAAGTTCCTTGTTCTTTAGTATAGTTAAGTACTGAGATAGGAAAGTGGAAATGGCTTGAATATGGCAACGGGCATCTCAAACAGTGATTACAGAAGGGTCTATGTGTCTTCTGGGTCTTCCGCATCCCCCGCAGGAGGACTTGACTCCATGTTTGTTGCAATGCACATGCGCAGCTCGAATTTTTTAAGTGCCTCGCAGTACTGTGCGCACTCTTAGCACATTAATATCAATGAACGCGTTTCGTTCCAGCGGCAGAAATCGGAATAGGGGTAATATCGTTATAGAGGTAAAGTTTTGTACTGTACGGTATCGGGAAATTTTGGTTTCAGCAGCTTCTATCGTAATAAAGGTAATATCGCTATAGAGGTTATCGTTATAGGGGTAGGGTGACTGTACCTGTAACAATGACAATAATGATCTATAAATCTGACTATCATAATCAATAACAAAAACACGTCAAAATCTCTACAAACAATGATATTGCAGTCTGAACAAAACTACTTACCTCAAGCTGATCAAAACAAAATTATAATTCAATTATTGATTATTTGATTATCATCACTAAATAAATATTTGCTTGTGTTGTCATCTAATCATTGCAAAAACCATATCCACTTAATGACAAGACAACAGATATTATGTCATCAATGTTTTCATACCTTCAAATGTGTCCATAAACTGTCCATCATCTCTTTAGTGTAAACTACATATGCTATTAATGTATAATTGCTGGATTACATCACGTATTTCACACAACATCATATTCTGTTGTATGAACTTTCTAACTTTGTTAAATTAATTGTTTTCAAACAACTATAAAGTACTGAAATTGACATCATCAAACAAATTCATCCAGAAATTCTAAACAATACAGATACACTCCTGGTCTATAAATACATCATCAAATGTCTTATCTTACCTTTTTTATGATGTTGATATATTTCTTTCTTCTCATCTGGTTTTAACTCATCAATCATCTTCTTGCTTTTCAGACTCAAATCTAATGATTCCTTACATTTCCACTTGCAAAAATATGCTATACCCAAAAGATTACTTGCTAAATAACACAAAGTGATAACCAATACACAACACATCTGAATCAACAAGTGAAGATGAAGTTATACCTTCTATGAGCCATTTGCGTTTGACCTCAAATGGCAAACTGTCCAACTGCATCAATTTGTGGTACCATTTTTCACACAAATAATATGATGTGTCAGGAGGCTGGAACGGCATAAATGTAGCACACGTCCACCTAACCAAATGCAAGCAAGTTGGTATTTCTACATCAGCTAGCAATACATGCTTAGCCAATGAATACGAGTGAGAAGTAAGTTGAAGTCGTACATCACTTGGAAGACAATTTAAGTCCATTTCTCTGTACGGTATATGAAACAGCATATTGTTACAAACATCAGTTAGTTTACATTCCATCTCATCTGGCTGCTGCTTGACACGTTCCATCACTGTTGACTGCACCAATGGATGAATATTCAAAGTGTAACCTTCTGCTGTCTCGTGCCATTCAACTAAATTGTGTGAAGACAAACTTGAGACACACAAACTGTATTCATAATTGGCACATTCACCAAACACAAGAGGACGAACGAGCTTCTCTGGAATGTCTCTTGAAGACAGAAATGATGCATATTCAAGTAGAGACAACGCTTTGGGATTCTCTCTTGCAACCAACTCAATGTCCATCTGCCATGTCAGATGAGCATGGCTAGAAGACATCATAAAATTTCTCACATTTTTTACAACATTTTTCTCACGTTCACTTATATCCAACTCATCAATATTCCTGTCACTCAACCGTTTCAAATCAGGAGGCTGAGTTACATCAGCTTCCATAAGTACTTCACGTAGACGACTTGCTCTAAAGTAATGCAACAGTTTGTCAAGATCCAATGCCAAAGCCTCAAGTTCAACTTCATTTCTTTTCAACAGTTTGTAATATTCCTCATAACTTAGATGTGCCTTTCGCATATACGTGCCTGCATGAGCAAGAGCAATTGCTAGCTTTTCTATGGGAGCTTCAACTGACAATTTGGTGGCTGCTGCTGTTTCTTGACTGTTGGACGGTTGACGACCAGACCACATGGCTACGGCTGCCACAGCATCTTCCGCTTCCAAACAACCAAGAGAGATGACATGATTTATTGATTTCTGTAACACAGAACAATCATCACATCGAGTTGTGATCAATATATGGACATGAGCAGTTGAACGAGGAAGAATTTTAGGCAGAAAAGAGAGATCATCTGCACCATCATACACCAGCAACATCTTAGGAAGCTTGGAAATGTGGTTAAGCAGCACTGCATTCTTGTCTTCTAATGGATTGCTCTTTAGCTCATCAAATCGACTTTGAGAACGTGAAACAGAAGGAGAACTTAAAGACAAAACTGTGAGCTGCAAATAGACAATGTGCTCATTGTTAACACAAAACTACCAGTAATGTGAGTCAATGTGTTTACATTGTGTATGACTGAGTTTGTCAGTGTTGCCCATGATTCTGCATTGAAATACAGCACTCCATCACTATACAGATGTTTACATTCAAATGCATATTTGGCTGCCAACGATGATTTCCCCACTCCGCCCATTCCTTTGATCACCTAAATGCATAGCCTCGGAGCCAGACCGCTTTTGCACGTGAGGGGGCGGGAAGGGCAAGTGAGAGGGCGGGGAGAAACATCCGGGCAGTTTTAAGGTATTTATCCGGGAGTTTCTAAATTGATTTCAATCGATTGTTGAATTACTATAAATAGAGTTAGGTGTACTAACAATGAGTATGGACTATGGAGTTGAGAGTTAAGTTGTGAGTGTGTCCTCAACTATGGCAAGATATCACTAAACTATAGTACTGATCCACCATATACTTATCTGTTTCCTGATTTTTATACCGACCAATAGATTCTGAGATACTCACTCCTTCTGTCTACAATATATTAATTACAACCTAGCTAAGCAAAATACGCGTATGGGAGATGGGACCTACAATAAATTAATTTTTTTTAAATTAACTTGAAAGTCTGTACCTTAATCTAACGTTCTAAAGTACTTCAGCATCCGAACTAGTCCAAGCAGATTTTTGACTAAATTTAGAAAAAAAATTGATATCAATATGACATCACATAGACTGACTTGCAGGCATGTCTTACTGGATGAAATCTGTAAACCTTGATGCTCTTCTGGTCTCAGAGATTGAGCAATTCTCAGTGATTCAGTAAATGTTTCCTCAGCTTCATCCAACTGTGAGAGACGTATCTGACACAAACCGATGCTGTGCAGTGCTGAAGCACAGAGATAAAATTACTATTGGTCACATCTGATGAATAACAACTAATTGATAGCAAAAAATTTCTAATCCATTTACTTCAATAAAATGAATCATGTTTTAATATAAAAGCACCAATCCCATAAGCCTCAACACAAATGGACAAATGTTAGCCCTCCACGTCATTTGCAAACCTCTCAACTTTTCTTTGCAACAAATTGCGAGACTGTCTTTTGTAAATGACCACGCCCATTAAATGTGTCTAAAGCGGGCGTGGCTAGCAGCCTATGCCAACTCTGGCCTGTGCGTGCACTAAGGCTTAGCCTTGAACTTCCAGACGTTATTCTTACTGTATCACCCTCACCCCCTCCTGACCCCCTCTTGACCCCCTTACCCCTCCTCACCCCTCCGCACTCCCTCCTCACCCTGGACAGTCCAGATACAAGCAAGCAGAGCCATCTACAAGAGCCTAGTCCAAAGAATCCGCTCTGTCCGGAAATACGAGCTACACAGAGTGGCTGCCAGTGTGTCTCGCAGTAGGCTTGTCGGAAGAAAGGACTCACAAATCGTGAGACATGCCCATAAATCGTGAGTTTGATGACAAAATCGTGAGAGATGAGAGGTCTGGATTCGACATCAACCTTAAGGTCAGTTGCGGAAATAGCTCCCATGCCTCTAGAGACGGGGCCTCTATGTAGTATGTGGAGGATTAGGGCCAGGACAGCGCTACTGGAGCTTGGCTAGCCACACGTAGCCAGACCCTTCCAGCCTACGGCAGGATGTAAGCGGGAAGGGTTTGGCTATGCAAGACTAGAGATCATCCAGGTGCACTGACAATTGCGCACAGCTCTGGGACTAGACACCAAGGCCCACAAGTACGTCTGCTGCATGATGTTACTGCCACACCAGCAGTCATGTCTACCCCAGTCAATGACAAGGTACTCATTTATACTCCTGAGTAGACAAAAGCAATTGTGTGTAAGTTTCTTGCTAAAGGCAATTATGCCATAGCACTGTGACTTGAACCGGCAACCCTGCAAGGTCCTGGATGTGTCCATTCTCCAAATGCACTCTCTAACCAATTGAGCTACAGCACCACACACACACACACACACACACACACACACACACACACACACACACACACACACACACACACACACACACACACACACACACACACACACACACACACACACAGACACACACACACACACACACACACAGACACACACACACACACAGACACACACACACACACACACACACACACACAGACACCACACACACACACACACACAGACACACACAGACACACACAGACACACACACACACACACACACACACACACACACACACACACACACACACACACACAAACACACACACACACACACACACACACACACACACACACACAACAAACAAACAAACACAATTAATAATATATTTTAGCACAGTCTTCTCACATAACACAGTCAACATTATCTAGACACTTCGTACCTAATATCCGTATACAAACAAACAACTGTATACCAATAGCTTTTTGTACTGGCTGTACAACCATTGTAGCAGCTTCAACTTTCATTTGCATGTAGAACAAATCTTTAGCTCTGGCATAATCTCTCCAAGTATATGCTTTCCTTGCTATTAGTTTTAGCACTACACATACATGAATAAATGCATCAACAATGAAAATATTAGCAAACTAGACATCAGAGCTCATACTAGTGGTCTTCTCATCTATAGTCTCCTCATCAATTTTCATGACATAAGTAGCAGCAAGGAGCCTCAACACTGTGATCAGTAAAGTTATTATGTACTGCAAAGCAAGTACTACAAAAGATCTCACCTGCCAATATTTCTTGATCACAATTTGAATAAAATAACAGTATGTTGACAGATTTAGTAAATGCCTTTCGTGCTTGATAAAGTCCTTGTAGTTTTTGTTCAAATGTTGTCTGTCTTTCTACTGTCAGTAAATGACAAATTCCAAGAAATCTATAACCTAAAGCACAAATACAATTGGAATGCAAACACGCAGATATAATAAACATTCAATACGCATATTACTGCATACATTGACCAGCTTCACGACAAAGTGATAACTGCTTCTGTCCTCTAATTTCTATAGACTGCTCTAAATGCTTTACAGCATGAATGATGTTGCCCATCTCATAATATATTGTACCAATTGACATGAGAGCTAAACAGAAAACATACAACCTTTAATATGATGTCATGTTGAGTCATGAATGTTATCAAACTATCAGCAATTTTCACATGATAAGAAGTGTCCTCCTGCTGGTACAGCTCTAATGCTTCCTTATAACACATCAGAGCTTCACATAAATCACCTCTCTTCACATGTATGCCTCCTAATTCTTTGATTACTGCATAACATAAATAAAAGTTAAAGCAGTACTGTAAAACAAAAAAAAACGTTAACAGATACAGAACATATATACTGACCATCACACAGTCTGTGATGTGAATCAGGCATGTTTGCCTCTTCAACTTTCCTCATCTCTTTCAGTTGTTCAATGCACGTTTCCATGTTTCCTAATTTACTGTTACATCTAGCAATGAACACTTTAACTACAATAACCAGAATAAAGAAAACCGGAAAATAACTTCAGTAGTACACAAAACATATTAACAATCAATTCACGTACAATAGAAAATGTCTAAACTTTCTGATGGTAGGAAAGACTGAGCAAAAGACAAAGCTGATTTTGCTATTTCCAATGCTTCAGTAAGCTTGTCTTTTGATCCATTAGGTCTTGCAAGCTCACACTGACACTTGAGACTCATGACTACATAAAGACATGAACAAAACAAAATCATAATTTTACTGTCTATCTGCACTTTCATTCTACATACAATATAACATATCCTTGCAATCATATATACAGAGTGTCATTCAAGTCAACTATCATGGCTTTGAGTCTCCATTAACACTTTCTCTATCATAAACGCATGCTTTTTAAGTTTTAATGTCACACAAATACAACATGTCACGTGATACACAACAAAACCATAATGAAAGATTCTGCACATCTCAATACAGTTAACCCTGACACTCTTTAACTAATATTGCTGTCACTGACAAGCACTACATGCTTCCAATTTTGCAAGCAAATAGTGAAAAATTGATTTATGAGAATTACAAATATACAAAATATCTCACCATCAAGACGCTCATAAAGAAAATTGTCATAATCAACTCTGGAAATCAATTTCCATGACCTATCCAATAAATCATCTGCTTTTTCAAATTCTCCAAAAGATAAAAAACATTTTGATAATGTTGTCATCACTATATAACAGAAATCACAATATGAGGTTAATTTAATAAAACTTTGACTTGCCACAGCATTACATTCAACAATAAGAAAATTTATGATTCAAATTCTTTACCTTTGATCTGATCATATTCCTCCATATCATTTAACTTTTCCATCACTTGTTGGCATAATTTCATTGCTTTGTCTTGTTTACCCCTATTAAAGTAGTTCTCTGCCATGCTGCATTCAACTAACAAAAATTCTGCTCCAAGCTGTTCTCCAGAAATTTTCATCAGCAACATCTGCTCTTTCAGATAAAACTTTTCTTCTTCAAGTTTCTTTAGTTGTTGATAGCAATGATAAATAATTACCAACACTATAACAAACGGTTAATTACAGTGAGAAAATAAAACAAAATATAAATTAAAATGTAATAATTACAGAAAATATACAAACTACTAGCAATACAATTGGGTACTTGTAACAATGACAATAATGATCTATAAATCTGACTATCATAATCATTAAACAAAAACACGTCAAAATCTTTACAAACAATGAAATTCCAGTCTGAACAAAACTATTTACCTCAAGCTGATCAAATCAAAATTATAATTCAATTATTGATTATTTGATTATCATCACTAAATAAATATTTGCTTGTGTTGTCATCTAATCATTGCAAAAACCATATCCACTTAATGACAAGACAACAGATATAATGTCATCAATGTTTTCATACCTTCAAATGTGTCAATAAACTATCCATCATCTCTTTAGTGTAAACTACATATACTATTTATAATCACTGGATTACGTCACGTATTTCACACAACATCATATTCTGTTATATGAACTTTCTAACTTTGTTAAATTAATTGTTTTCAAACAACTATAAAGTACTGAAATTGACATCATCAAACAAATTCATCCAGAAATTCTCAACAATACAGATGCACTCCTGGTCTATAAATACATCATCAAATGTCTTATCTTACCATTATTATGATGTTCATATATTTCTTTCTTCTCATCTGGTTTTAACTCATCAATCATCTTCTTGGTTTTCACACTCAAATCTAATGATTCCTTTAATTTGTGCTTTTGAAAATATGCCAAACTCAAATGATTACTTGCTAAGCAACACAAAGTGATAACCAATACACAACACATCTGAATCAACAAGTGAAGATGAAGTTATACCTTCTATGACACATTTGCGTTTGACTTCAAGTGGCAAACTGTCCAACTGCATCACTTTGAGGTACCATTTTTCACACAAATAACATGATGAGTCAGAAGGCTGGAAAAACACAAATGTAGCACACGTACACCTAACCAAATGCAAGCAAGTTGGTATTTCTACATCAGCTAGCAATACATGCTTAGCCAATGAATACGAGTGAGAAGCAAGTTGAAGTCGTACATCACTTGGAACACAATTTAAGTCCGTTCTAATGTGTGGTAGATGAAACAGCATATTCTTACAAACATCAGTTAGTTTACATTGCATCTCTTCTGGCTGCTGCTTGACACGTTCCATCACTGTTGACTGCACCAATGAATGAATATTCAAAGTGTAACCTTCTGCTGTCTCGTGCCATTCAACTAAATTGTGTGAAGACAAACTTGAGACACACAAACTGTATTCATAATTGGCACATTCACCAAACACAAGAGGACGAACGAGCTTCTCTGGAATGTCTCTTGAAGACAGAAATGATGCATATTCAAGTAGAGACAACGCTTTGGCATTCTCTCTTGCAACCAACTCGATGTCCATCTGCCATGTCAGATGAGCATGACTACAAGACATCATAAAACTTCTCACATTTTTTACAACATTTTTGTCACGTTCACTTATATCCAACTCATCAATATTCCTGTCACTCAACCGTTTCAAATCAGAAGGCTGAGTTACATCAGCTTCCATAAGCACTTCGCGTAGACGACTTGCTCTAAAGTAATGCAACAGTTTGTCAAGATCCAATGCCAAAGCCTCAAGTTCAACTTCATTTCTTTTCAACAGTTTGTAATATTCCTCATAACTTAGATGTGCCTTTCGCATATATGTGCCTGCATGAGCAAGAGCAATTGCTAGCTTTTCTATGGGAGGTTCAACTGACAATTTGATGGCTGCCGCTGTTTCTTGACTGTTGGACGGTTGACGACCAGACCACATGGCTACGGCTGCCACGGCATCTTCATCTTCCAAACAACCAAGAGAGATGACATGATTTATTGATTTCTGTAACACAAAACAATCATCACATCGAGTTGTGATCAATACATGGACACGAGCAGTTGAACGAGGAAGAATTTTAGGCAGAAAAGAGAGATCATCTGCACCATCATACACCAGCAACATCTTAGGAAGCTTGGAAATGTGGTTAAGCAGAACTGCATTGTTGTCTTGTAATGGATTGCTCTTTAGCTCATCGAATCGACTTTGAGAACGTAAAACAGAAGGAGAACTTAAAGACAAAACTGTGAGCTGCAAATAGACAATGTGCTCATTGTTAACACAAAACTACCAGTAATGTGAGTCAATGTGTTTACATTGTGTATGACTGAGTTTGTCAGTGTTGCCCATGATTCTGCATTGAAATACAGCACTCCATCACTATACAGATGTTTACATTCAAATGCATATTTGGCTGCCAAAGATGACTTCCCCACTCCGCCCATTCCTTTGATCACCTAAATGCAATACACAAAACAATCGGTTGATATCAAATGTTTCATTGACACTGACATGTAAACACACCACACAGCAGAATTTCAGTGATGTAGACACTTGTGGAGCCTTTTCTCCCCACATTGTGTTGGACAAAATTGTCAACTCTTTCTTGCGACCACAAAATTGCTTTTCTTCAATTAGCTCATTGGGAAACACTATACCTAACACACAAGTAAGAGATCACACGTTAATGGTGCAAATATTGCTGTGATTTATATTTTACAATTGTTAGTAAAGTTGTCTCTGTGCTCAACAATAGAAATCAGCAAACAATATAAATAAGATAATATAACACAACTACATCCATTATAAGCTTTCAGTAAAATGTAACAAAACCAGACTATTCTAGACTTTGTAAAGCTGCTTGAAAACATGAATATAAAATACAAATCTACAACACCAACATCACAACATTATAGTCTCTTACTTGCAATGGCTTCTTCCTTCTTCTGCTCTTCAATCTCTTTTAGTTCAGCTTTTACCTTCTCTACAGTTGCATTGTCTCCTACCATCGACTGCCATTTGCATAGCATCATAAATGCTCGTTCCTTCTTTGTATGAACCTCCAGTTCTATCATCTCGACATCATATCTGCTCATCTTGAGACGATCAGCCAAATCACGCCACTTGTCACCCACGATGTCACACAAATCAAACAGCTCAGCCTTCGATGACCCACAACCTACAAACAATAAATTAAATTATAAAGTTGAAAAATAAACCAATAGCTCCTCCCACTGCGCGTCACCTTGCGTCTCTGTCTCGAGAGCAGCAAGAGAAGCTGCAGCAACCGAACGTTGCGCTTGCATCTCGTTTGCTTTGTGTTGAGGAAAGACATCATAGTAGATGTGCGGCTGCTTGTCTTCGTGCTCTCTGACAATATGAAAGAATTTGTGAATACTTGATTCAGATTTGTGCATGAGCGTGTCTACAAAATCCTGTGCCCGTTCTTGCCGACCGCCTCGTGCAGACAGACGCTCCTTCTCTTCACTAGAAAGCACTTTCTCTTGGAAGAGAACGTTCACGTAAGACGACACCATCAGTTCGTTGATGAGATAATCATAGTGCTTACGAACACGTTCCCTCAACGGACGAGCACTTGCAGACATGTTCAAATGACTCGACAAATTAAGAAATAAAGAGTCTCCTACAGTAATGAACCAGAAGACTTTCCGCGCTTACAATTGTCACGTGACCATCTCTTGCACGTGACTACACATGAGTTAATTAATTAGAGGCTAGCAATGAACCGGCTAGTGAATACAGGTAACTACTGCATCTGTGACAGAAATACAAGAAACTAAACCTAAAGCGAACGTTCTGGCGGTTATAGTAGCGCTCTTTAAAAGGCGTGGTTAGATAACGCGCGTTAAGCATATACAGTACACTCTTTTAGTCTAGATCCTGCTATATAATTTGTGTCGTACTACTTTGAGTAAGTTCGCGTGCTAAAAACCACGACCGACAACCATCCAAGCTCACCATGTTCTTAGTTTTGACGCGCGCGCGCGTGCGTGCGGGCGTGTGCGTGCGTGCGTGTGCGTGCGTGCGTGCGTGTGTGTGTGTTTGTCATTCCTTCTTTTTTCTAATTTTCAACACACACATATACAACGCCAAATTTCTCTAGTTACTCTAATTGACTTTCCTGATTTACTAGACTCCACACGAAAAACAAATTACGCCAATGATTAAAAAAGAAATAATTTCAAGTCGTTTACAATAAAACAATGTCGTTGAAATAAATTTTTAATTCCCCGTTCCTTTTTGACGTTCCGGATGTGGTTAATTGGTTGGATGGGAAATAGACTTTTCAAATTTGAAGCTCAGAGCTCTAGATTCCAAAGTTTACATCAAAATTACAAATTAATTATAAATAATTAATTATTAATTTGGTAATAATTATTGATTATTAATTGGGCAATGATTAGCTAGGTATTGTTTGCTGTTGACGCTGAGATTGCTACACATTAGTATCGCATCGAAATTACAACGATCACAGCTCTTGCGCGTTTGAATACAAATACGAAGCTAGACTAGCTAGT